>NW_026893188.1:65000-67500 GCF_033815535.1 Pezoporus flaviventris | reverse complement strand
AAAGCTGGTGCTCTGAATCTTCTGCACACCGTCAGCTTTGCAACAGTGCCTCCATCATTGCTGTCGCTCCTCACTTTCATACCGAGAAGTTCATTTGAATCCAACTTCTCTGCTCGTTGCTCTTGGCTGCCCAGCAGCACAGTCAGTAGAGCACGAACGTCTGGCCTCTGCTCTCAGAGCCGAAGAGCCAGGAGGGAAAGCATGTGCTGGGCATCTTCAGCACACAGTCAGCTTTGCAACGGTGTCACCATCATTGCTGTCGCTCCTCGCTTTCATACCTAAAGGTCCATTTGAATGCACCCTCTTCGGAGCTTGCTCTCGGCTGCCCAGCAGCACAGTGAGTAGAGCACAAACGGTTGCCGTCTGCTCCCACAGTCGAAGAGCCAGGAGGGAAAGCATGTGCGGGGCATCTTCAGCACACAGTCAGCTTTGCAACGGTGTCACCATCATTGCTGTCGCTCCTCGGTTTCATACCTAAAAGTCCACTCGAATGCAACCTCTACGGAGCTTGCTCTGAGCTGCCAAGTAGCACAGCGATTAGAGCACGAACGTCTGGCCTCTGCTCCCAGAGCCGAAGAGCCAGGAGGGAAAGCATGTGCTGGGCATCTTCAGCACACAGTCAGCTTTGCAACGGTGTCACCATCATTGCTGTCGCTCCTCGCTTTCATACTTAAAAGTCCATTTGAGTGCAACCTCTCCGAAGCTTGTTCTCGGCTGCCCAGGGGCAGAACGATTAGTGCACGAACGTCTGGCTTCTGCTCCCAGATCCGAAGAGCCCGGAGGGAAAGCATGTGCTGGGCATCTTCAGCACACAGTCAGCTTTGCAACGGTGTCACCATCATTGCTGTCGCTCCTCGCTTTCATACCTAAAGGTCCATTTGAATGCACCCTCTTCGGAGCTTGCTCTCGGCTACCCAGCTGCACAGTGAGTAGAGCACGAACAGTTGCCGTCTGCTCCCACAATCGAAGAGCCAGGAGGGAAAGCTGGTGAAAGCTTAGGGTTAGGGTTAGGGGTTAGGGTTAGGGGTTAGGGTTAGGGTTAGGGGTTAGGGTTACGGTTAGGGTTATGGTTAGGGTTAGGGTTAGTTTTAGGGTTAGGGTTAGGGTTAGGGGTAGGCTTAGGGTTGGGGTTATGGTTAGGGTTGGGTTAGGGTTAGGGGTAGGGTTAGGGTTAGGGGTTAGGGTTAGGGTTAGTGTTAGGGGTTAGGGGTAGGGTGAGGGTTATGGTTAGGTTTAGGGTTAGGGGTAGGGTTAGGGTTAGGGTTAGGCTTAGGGTTAGGGTTAGGGTTAGGGGTAGGGTTAGGGGTAGGGTTAGGGTTGGGTTAGGGTTAGGGTTAGGGTTAGGGGTGCCGTCTGCTCCCACAGTCGAAGAGCCAGGAGGGAAAGCATGTGCTGGGCATCTTCAGCACACAGTCAGCTTTGCAACGGTGTCACCATCATTGCTGTCGCTCCTCGCTTTCATACTTAAAAGTCCATTTGAGTGCAACCTCTCCGTAGCTTGTTCTCGGCTGCCCAGAAGCTCAGCGATTAGTGCACGAACGTCTGGCCTCTGCTCCCAGCGCCGAAGAGCCAGGAGGGAAAGCATGTGCTGGGCATCTTCAGCACACAGTCAGCTTTGCAACGGTGTCACCATCATTGCTGTCGCTCCTCAGTGTCATACCTAAAGGTCCATTTGAATGCACCCTCTTCGGAGCTTGCTCTCGGCTGCCCAGCAGCACAGTGAGTAGAGCACGAACAGTTGCCGTCTGCTCCGACAATCGAAGAGCCAGGAGGGAAAGCTGGTGCTCTGAATCTTCTGCACACAGTCAGCTTTGCAACAGTGCCTCCATCATTGCTGTCGCTCCTCACTTTCATACCGAGAAGTTCATTTGAATCCAACTTCTCTGCTCGTTGCTCTTGGCTGCCCAGCAGCACAGTCAGTAGAGCACGAACGTCTGGCCTCTGCTCTCAGAGCCGAAGAGCCAGGAGGGAAAGCATGTGCTGGGCATCTTCAGCACACAGTCAGCTTTGCAACGGTGTCACCATCATTGCTGTCGCTCCTCGCTTTCATACCGAAAGGTCCATTTGAAAGCGCCCTCTTCGGAGCTTGCTCTCGGCTGCCCAGCAGCACAGTGAGTAGAGCACGAACGGTTGCCGTCTGCTCCCACAGTCGAAGAGCCAGGAGGGAAAGCATGTGCTGGGCATCTTCAGCACACAGTCAGCTTTGCAACGGTGTCACCATCATTGCTGTCGCTCCTCAGTGTCATACCTAAAGGTCCATTTGAATGCACCCTCTTCCGAGCTTGCTCTCGGCTGCCCAGCAGCACAGTGAGTAGAGCACAAACAGTTGCCGTCTGCTCCCACAATCGAAGAGCCAGGAGGGAAAGCTGGTGCTCTGAATCTTCTGCACACAGTCAGCTTTGCAACAGTGCCTCCATCATTGCTGTCGCTCCTCACTTTCATACCGAGAAGTTCATTTGAATCCAACTTCTCTGCTCGTTGCTCTTGGCTGCCCAGCAGC
>NW_026893186.1:0-150818 GCF_033815535.1 Pezoporus flaviventris | reverse complement strand
TCACCATCATTGCAAGTCTCTCCTCGGTTTCATACCTAAAAGTCCATTTGAATCCAAATTCTCAGGTGGTGTCTCTCAGCTGCCCAGCAGCACAGTTAGTACAGCACGAACGATTGGCCTCTGCTCCCACAGCAGAAGAGCCAGGATTGAAAGCTGGTGCTGGACCTGTTCAGCACACAATCCCTTTTACATTGGTGCATTCATCGTTGCTTTCACTGCTCACTTTCATACAGGAAAAGCATTTGAATGGAATCAGTCCAGAGGCTGCTCTCTGCTGCGCAGCAACACAGTCAGCACAGAATGAACAGTGGCATCTGCTCACACGGCAGAAGGAGCAGCAGGGAAAGCTAGTGCTCTGCTTCTTCAGCACACAAGCAGCTTTGCAACGGGGTCACCATCATTGCAGTCTCTCCTCGGTTTCATACCTAAAAGTCCATTTGAATCCGAATTCTCAGGTGGTGTCGCTCAGCTGCCCAGCAGCACAGTGAGTACAGCACGAACGTTTGGCCTCTGCTCCCACAGCAGAAGAGCCAGGATTGAAAGCTGGTGCTGGACCTGTTCAGCAAACAATCACCTTTACATTGGTGCCTCCATCGTTGCTTTCACTGCTCACTTTCATACAGGAAAAGCATTTGAATGGAATCAGTCCAGAGGCTGCTCTCTGCTGCGCAGCAACACAGTCAGCACAGAATGAACAGTGGCATCTGCTCACACGGCAGAAGGACCAGCAGGGAAAGCTCGGGCTGTGTCTCTTCAGCACACAAGCAGCTTTGCAACGGGGTCACCATCATTGCAGTCTCTCCTCGGTTTCATACCTAAAAGTCCATTTGATTTCAAATTCTCTAGCGGTCTCAGCTGCCCAGCAGCACACTGAGTACAGCACGAACGTTTCGCATCTGCTCCCACAGCAGAAGAGCAAGGATTGAAAGCTGGTGCTGGACCTGTTCAGCACACAATCCCCTTTACATTGGTGCATCCATCGTTGCTTTCACTGCTAACACTCGTACAGGAAAAGCATTTGAATAGAATCAGTCCAGAGCCTGCTCCCTGCTGGCAGCAACACAGCACAGAATGAACAGGGGCATCTGCTCACACGGCAGAAGGACCAGCAGGGAAAGCTAGTGCTGTGTCTCTTCAGCACACAAGAAGCTTTGCAACGGGGTCACCATCATTGCAGTCTCTCCTCGGTTTCATACCTAAAAGTCCATTTGATTTCAAATTCTCTAGCGGTCTCAGCTGCCCAGCAGCACAGTGAGTACAGCACGAACGTTTCGCATCTGCTCCCACAGCAGAAGAGCAAGGATTGAAAGCTGGTGCTGGACCTGTTCAGCACACAATCCCCTTTACATTGGTGCATCCATCGTTGCTTTCACTGCTAACACTCGTACAGGAAAAGCATTTGAATAGAATCAGTCCAGAGCCTGCTCCCTGCTGGCAGCAACACAGCACAGAATGAACAGGGGCATCTGCTCACACGCAGAAGGACCAGCAGGGAAGCTAGTGCTGTGTCTCTTCAGCACACAAGAAGCTTTGCAACGGGGTCACCATCATTGCAGTCTCTCCTCGGTTTCATACCTAAAAGTCCATTTGAATCCAAATTCTCAGGTGGTGTCTCTCAGCTGCCCAGCAGCACAGTTAGTACACCACGAACGTTTGGCCTCTGCTCCACAGCAGAAGAGCCAGGATTGAAAGCTGGTGCTGGACCTGTTCAGCACACAATCACCTTTACATTAATGCCTCCATCGTTGCTTTCACTGCTCACATTCATACAGGAAAAGCATTTGAATGGAATCAGTCCAGAGGCTGCTCTCTGCTGCGCAGCAACACAGCACAGAATGAACAGTGGCATCTGCTCCCAAAGCAGAAGGACCAGCAGGGAAAGCTAGTGCTCTGCTTCTTCAGCACACACGCAGCTTTGCAACGGGGTCACCATCATTGCAGTCTCTCCTCGGCTTCATACCTAAAAGTCCATTTGAATCCAAATTCTCAGGTGGTGTCGCTCAGCTGCCCAGCAGCACAGTGAGTACAGCACGAACGTTTGGCCTCTGCTCCCACAGCAGAAGAGCCAGGATTGAAAGCTGGTGCTGGACCTGTTCAGCACACAATCCCCTTTACATTGGTGCCTCCCATCGTTGCTTTCACTGCTCCATTCATACAGGAAAAGCATTTGAATGGAATCAGTCCAGAGGCTGCTCTCTGCTGCGCAGCAACACAGTCAGCACAGAATGAACAGTGGCATCTGCTCACAAGGCAGAAGGAGCAGCAGGGAAAGCTAGTGCTCTGCTTCTTCAGCACACAAGCAGCTTTGCAACGGGGTCACCATCATTGCAGTCTCTCCTCGGTTTCATACCTAAAAGTCCATTTGAATCCAAATTCTCAGGTGGTGTCTCTCAGCTGCCCAGCAGCACAGTTAGTACAGCACGAACGTTTGGCCTCTGCTCCCACAGCAGAAGAGCCAGGATTGAAAGCTGGTGCTGGACCTGTTCAGCACACAATCACCTTTACATTGGTGCCTCCATCGTTGCTTTCACTGATCACTTTCATACAGGAAAAGCATTTGAATGGAATCAGTCCAGAGCCTGCTCTCTGCTGCGCAGCAACACAGTCAGCACAGAATGAACAGTGGCATCTTGCTCACAAGGCAGAAGGAGCAGCAGGGAAAGCTAGTGCTCTGCTTCTTCAGCACACAAGCAGCTTTGCAACGGGGTCACCATCATTTCAGTCTCTCCTCGGTTTCATACCTAAAAGTCCATTTGAATCCAAATTCTCAAGCGGTCTCAGCTGCCCAGCAGCACAGTGAGTACAGCACGAACGTTTCGCATCTGCTCCCACAGCAGAAGAGCAAGGATTGAAAGCTGGTGCTGGACCTGTTCAGCACACAATCCCCTTTACATTGGTGCATCCATCGTTGCTTTCACTGCTAACACTCGTACAGGAAAAGCATTTGAATAGAATCAGTCCAGAGCCTGCTCCCTGCTGGCAGCAACGCAGCACAGAATGAACAGGGGCATCTGCTCACACGGCAGAAGGAGCAGCAGGGAAAGCTAGTGCTCTGCTTCTTCAGCACACAAGCAGCTTTGCAACGGGGTCACCATCATTGCAGTCTCTCCTCGGCTTCATACCTAAAAGTCCATTTGAATCCAAATTCTCAGGTGGTGTCTCTCAGCTGCCCAGCAGCACAGTTAGTACAGCACGAACGTTTGGCCTCTGCTCCCACAGCAGAAGAGGCAGGATTGAAAGCTGGTGCTGGACCTGTTCAGCACACAATCCCTTTTACATTGGTGCCTCCATCGTTGCTTTCACTGCTCACATTCATACAGGAAAAGCATTTGAATGGAATCAGTCCAGAGGCTGCTCTCTGCTGCGCAGCAACACAGTCAGCACAGAATGAACAGTGGCATCTGCTCACACGGCAGAAGGAGCAGCAGGGAAAGCTAGTGCTCTGCTTCTTCAGCACACAAGCAGCTTTGCAACGGGGTCACCATCATTTCAGTCTCTCCTCGGCTTCATACCTAAAAGTCCATTTGAATCCGAATTCTCAGGTGGTGTCGCTCAGCTGCCCAGCAGCACAGTGAGTACAGCACGAACGTTTGGCCTCTGCTCCCACAGCAGAAGAGCCAGGATTGAAAGCTGGTGCTGGACCTGTTCAGCACACAATCCCCTTTACATTGGTGCCTCCATCGTTGCTTTCAGTGCTCACATTCATACAGGAAAAGCATTTGAATGGAATCAGTCCAGAGGCTGCTCTCTGCTGCGCAGCAACACAGCACAGAATGAACAGTGGCATCTGCTCCCAAAGCAGAAGGAGAAGCAGGGAAAGCTAGTGCTCTGCTTCTTCAGCACACACGCAGCTTTGCAACGGGGTCACCATCATTGCAGTCTCTCCTCGGCTTCATACCTAAAAGTCCATTTGAATCCAAATTCTCAGGTGGTGTCGCTCAGCTGCCCAGCAGCACAGTTACTACAGCACGAACGTTTGGCCTCTGCTCCCACAGCAGAAGGGCCAGGATTGAAAGCTGGTGCTGGACCTGTTTCAGCACACAATCCCCTTTACATTGGTGCCTCCATCGTTGCTTTCACTGCTCACTTTCATACAGGAAAAGCATTTGAATGGAATCAGTCCAGAGCCTGCTCTCTGCTGCGAGGCAACACAGTCAGCACAGAATGAACAGTGGCATCCTGCTCACACGGCAGAAGGAGCAGCAGGGAAAGCTAGTGCTGTGTCTCTTCAGCACACAAGCAGCTTTGCAACGGGGTCACCATCATTGCAGTCTCTCCTCGGTTTCATACCTAAAAGTCCATTTGAATCCAAATTCTCAGGTGGTGTCTCTCAGCTGCCCAGCAGCACAGTGAGTACAGCACGAACGTTTGGCCTCTGCTCCCACAACAGAAGAGCCAGGATTGAAAGCTGGTGCTGGACCTGTTCAGCACACAATCCCTTTTACATTGGTGCCTCCATCGTTGCTTTCACTGCTCACTTTCATACAGGAAAAGCATTTGAATGGAATCAGTCCAGAGGCTGCTCTATGCTGCGCAGCAACACAGTCAGCACAGAATGAACAGTGGCATCTGCTCACACGGCAGAAGGAGCAGCAGGGAAAGCTAGTGCTGTGTCTCTTCCAGCACACAAGCAGCTTTGCAACGGGGGTCACCATCATTGCAGTCTCTCCTCGGTTTCATACCTAAAAGTCCATTTGAATCCAAATTCTCAGGTGGTGTCTCTCAGCTGCCCAGCAGCACAGTGAGTACAGCACGAACGTTTGGCCTCTGCTCCCACAGCAGAAGAGCCAGGATTGAAAGCTGGTGCTGGACCTGTTCAGCACACAATCCCTTTTACATTGGTGCATTCATCGTTGCTTTCACTGCTCACTTTCATACAGGAAAAGCATTTGATGGAATCAGTCCAGAGCCTGCTCTCTGCTGCGCAGCAACACAGTCAGCACAGAATGAACAGTGGCATCTGCTCACACGGCAGAAGGAGCAGCAGGGAAAGCTAGTGCTCTGCTTCTTCAGCACACAAGCAGCTTTGCAACGGGGTCACCATCATTGCAGTCTCTCCTCGGTTTCATACCTAAAAGTCCATTTGAATCCAAATTCTCAGGTGGTGTCTCTCAGCTGCCCAGCAGCACAGTGAGTACAGCACGAACGTTTGGCCTCTGCTCCCACAGCAGAAGAGCCAGGATGAATGCTGGTGCTGGACCTGTTCAGCACACAATCCTTTTACATTGGTGCATTCATCGTTGCTTTCACTGCTCACTTTCATACAGGAAAAAGCATTTGAATAGAATCAGTCCATAGGCTCCTCTCTGCTGCGCGGCAACACAGTCAGCACAGAATGAACAGTGGCATCTGCTCACACGGCAGAAGGAGCAGCAGGGAAAGCTAGTGCTCTGCTTCTTCAGCATCAAGCATCTTTGCAACGGGGTCACCATCATTTCAGTCTCTCCTCGGTTTCATACATAAAGTCCATTTGAATCCAAATTCCAAGCGGTCTCAGCTGCCCATCAGCACAGTGAGTACAGCACGAACGTTTGGCATCTGCTCCCACAGCAGAAGAGCAAGGATTGAAAGCTGGTGCTGGACCTGTTCAGCACACAATCCCCTTTACATTGGTGCATTCATCGTTGCTTTCACTGCTCACTTTCATACAGGAAAAGCATTTGAATGGAATCAGTCCAGAGCCTGCTCTCTGCTGCGCAGCAACACAGCACAGAATGAACAGTGGCATCTGCTCACACGGCAGAAGGAGCAGCAGGGAAAGCTAGTGCTCTGCTTCTTCAGCACACAAGCAGCTTTGCAACGGGGTCACCATCATTTCAGTCTCTCCTCGGTTTCATACCTAAAAGTCCATTTGAATCCAAATTCTCAAGCGGTCTCAGCTGCCCAGCAGCACAGTGAGTACAGCACGAACGTTTGGCATCTGCTCCCACAGCAGAAGAGCAAGGATTGAAAGCTGGTGCTGGACCTGTTCAGCACACAATCCCCTTTACATTGGTGCATCCATCGTTGCTTTCACTGCTAACACTCGTACAGGAAAAGCATTTGAATAGAATCAGTCCAGAGCCTGCTCCCTGCTGGCAGCAACACAGCACAGAATGAACAGGGGCATCTGCTCACACGGCAGAAGGACCAGCAGGGAAAGCTAGTGCTGTGTCTCTTCAGCACACAAGCAGCTTTGCAACGGGGTCACCATCATTTCAGTCTCTCCTCGGTTTCATACATAAAGTCCATTTGAATCCAAATTCTCAAGCGGTCTCAGCTGCCCAGCAGCACAGTGAGTACAGCACGAACGTTTGGCATCTGCTCCCACAGCAGAAGAGCAAGGATTGAAAGCTGGTGCTGGACCTGTTCAGCACACAATCCCCTTTACATTGGTGCATCCATCGTTGCTTTCACTGCTCACTTTCATACAGGAAAAGCATTTGAATAGAATCAGTCCAGAGCCTGCTCCCTGCTGGCAGCAACACAGCACAGAATGAACAGGGGCATCTGCTCACACGGCAGAAGGAGCAGCAGGGAATGCTAGTGCTCTGCTTCTTCAGCACACAAGCAGCTTTGCAACGGGTCACCATCATTGCAGTCTCTCCTCGGTTTCATACCTAAAAGTCCATTTGAATCCAAATTCTCAGGTGGTCTCTCTCAGCTGCCCAGCAGCACAGTTAATACAGCACGAACGTTTGGCCTCTGCTCCCACAGCAGAAGAGCCAGGATTGAAAGCTGGTGCTGGACCTGTTCAGCACACAATCACCTTTACATTGGTGCCTCCATCGTTGCTTTCACTGCTCACTTTCATACAGGAAAAGCATTTGAATGGAATCAGTCCAGAGGCTGCTCTCTGCTGCGCAGCAACACAGTCAGCACAGAATGAACAGTGGCATCTGCTCACAAGGCAGAAGGAGCAGCAGGGAAAGCTAGTGCTCTGCTTCTTCAGCACACAAGCAGCTTTTCAACGGGGTCACCATCATTGCAGTCTCTCCTCGGTTTCATACCTAAAAGTCCATTTGAATCCAAATTCTCAGGTGGTGTCTCTCAGCTGCCCAGCAGCACAGTGAGTACAGCACGAACGTTTGTCCTCTGCTCCCACAGCAGAAGAGCCAGGATTGAAAGCTGGTGCTGGACCTGTTCAGCACACAATTCCCTTTACATTGGTGCATCCATCGTTGCTTTCACTGCTCACTCTCATACAGGAAAAGCATTTGAATGGAATCAGTCCAGAGCCTGCTCTCTGCTGCGCAGGAACACAGTCAGCACAGAATGAACAGTGGCATCTGCTCACACGGCAGAAGGAGCAGCAGGGAAAGCTAGTGCTCTGCTTCTTCAGCACACAAGCAGCTTTGCAAAGGGGTCACCATCATTGCAGTCTCTCCTCGGTTTCATACCTAAAAGTCCATTTGAATCCAAATTCTCAGGTGGTGTCTCTCAGCTGCCCAGCAGCACAGTGAGTACAGCACGAACGTTTGGCCTCTGCTCCCACAGCAGAAGAGCCAGGATTGAAAGCTGGTGCTGGACCTGTTCAGCAAACAATCACCTTTACATTGGTGCCTCCATCGTTGCTTTCACTGCTCACATTCATACAGTAAAAGCATTTGAATGGAATCAGTCCCGAGGCTGCTCTCTGCTGCGCAGCAACACAGTCAGCACAGAATGAACAGTGGCATCTGCTCACACGGCAGAAGGAGCAGCAGGGAAAGCTAGTGCTCTGCTTCTTCAGCACACACGCAGCTTTGCAACGGGGTCACCATCATTGCAGTCTCTCCTCGGCTTCATACCTAAAAGTCCATTTGAATCCGAATTCTCAGGTGGTGTCGCTCAGCTGCCCAGCAGCACAGTGAGTACAGCACGAACGTTTGGCCTCTGCTCCCACAGCAGAAGAGCCAGGATTGAAAGCTGGTGCTGGACCTGTTCAGCACACAATCCCCTTTACATTGGTGCCTCCATCGTTGCTTTCACTGCTAACACTCATACAGGAAAAGCATTTGAATAGAATCCGTCCAGAGCCTGCTCCCTGCTGGCAGCAACACAGCACAGAATGAACAGTGGCATCTGCTCACACGGCAGAAGGAGCAGCAGGGAAAGCTAGTGCTCTGCTTCTTCAGCACACAAGCAGCTTTGCAACGGGGTCACCATCATTGCAGTCTCTCCTCGGTTTCATACCTAAAAGTCCATTTGAATCCAAATTCTCAGGTGGTGTCTCTCAGCTGCCCAGCAGCACAGTTAGTACAGCACGAACGTTTGGCCTCTGCTCCCACAGCAGAAGAGCCAGGATTGAAAGCTGGTGCTGGACCTGTTCAGCACACAATCCCTTTTACATTGGTGCATTCATCGTTGCTTTCACTGCTCACTTTCATACAGGAAAAGCATTTGAATGGAATCAGTCCAGAGGCTGCTCTCTGCTGCGCGGCAACACAGTCAGCACAGAATGAACAGTGGCATCTGCTCACACGGCAGAAGGAGCAGCAGGGAAAGCTAGTGCTCTGCTTCTTCAGCATCAAGCATCTTTGCAACGGGGTCACCATCATTTCAGTCTCTCCTCGGTTTCATACATAAAGTCCATTTGAATCCAAATTCTCAAGCGGTCTCAGCTGCCCATCAGCACAGTGAGTACAGCACGAACGTTTGGCATCTGCTCCCACAGCAGAAGAGCAAGGATTGAAAGCTGGTGCTGGACCTGTTCAGCACACAATCCCCTTTACATTGGTGCATTCATCGTTGCTTTCACTGCTCACTTTCATACAGGAAAAGCATTTGAATGGAATCAGTCCAGAGCCTGCTCTCTGCTGCGCAGCAACACAGCACAGAATGAACAGTGGCATCTGCTCACACGGCAGAAGGAGCAGCAGGGAAAGCTAGTGCTCTGCTTCTTCAGCACACAAGCAGCTTTGCAACGGGGTCACCATCATTTCAGTCTCTCCTCGGTTTCATACCTAAAAGTCCATTTGAATCCAAATTCTCAAGCGGTCTCAGCTGCCCAGCAGCACAGTGAGTACTGCACGAACGTTTGGCATCTGCTCCCACAGCAGAAGAGCAAGGATTGAAAGCTGGTGCTGGACCTGTTCAGCACACAATCCCCTTTACATTGGTGCATCCATCGTTGCTTTCACTGCTAACACTCGTACAGGAAAAGCATTTGAATAGAATCAGTCCAGAGCCTGCTCCCTGCTGGCAGCAACACAGCACAGAATGAACAGGGGCATCTGCTCACACGGCAGAAGGACCAGCAGGGAAAGCTAGTGCTGTGTCTCTTCAGCACACAAGAAGCTTTGCAACGGGGTCACCATCATTGCAGTCTCTCCTCGGTTTCCTACCTAAAAGTCCATTTGAATCCAAATTCTCAGGTGGTGTCTCTCAGCTGCCCAGCAGCACAGTGAGTACAGCACGAACGTTTGGCCTCTGCTCCCACAGCAGAAGAGCCAGGATTGAAAGCTGGTGCTGGACCTGTTCAGCAAACAATCACCTTTACATTGGTGCCTCCATCGTTGCTTTCACTGCTCACATTCATACAGTAAAAGCATTTGAATGGAATCAGTCCAGAGGCTGCTCTCTGCTGCGCAGCAACACAGTCAGCACAGAATGAACAGTGGCATCTGCTCACAAGGCAGAAGGAGCAGCAGGGAAAGCTAGTGCTCTGCTTCTTCAGCACACAAGCAGCTTTGCAACGGGGTCACCATCATTGCAGTCTCTCCTCGGTTTCATACCTAAAAGTCCATTTGAATCCAAATCCTCAGGTGGTGTCTCTCAGCTGCCCAGCAGCACAGTGAGTACAGCACGAACGTTTGGCCTCTGCTCCCACAGCAGAAGAGCCAGGATTGAAAGCTGGTGCTGGACCTGTTCAGCACACAATCCCTTTTACATTGGTGCATTCATCGTTGCTTTCACTGATCACTTTCATACAGGAAAAGCATTTGAATGGAATCAGTCCAGAGGCTGCTCTCTGCTGCGCAGCAACACAGTCAGCACAGAATGAACAGTGGCATCTGCTCACACGGCAGAAGGAGCAGCAGGGAAAGCTAGTGCTCTGCTTCTTCAGCACACAAGCAGCTTTGCAACGGGGTCACCATCATTTCAGTCTCTCCTCGGTTTCATACCTAAAAGTCCATTTGAATCCAAATTCTCAGGTGGTGTCTCTCAGCTGCCCAGCAGCACAGTGAGTACAGCACGAACGTTTGACCTCTGCTCCCACAGCAGAAGAGCCAGGATTGAAAGCTGGTGCTGGACCTGTTCAGCACACAATCCCTTTTACATTGGTGCATTCATCGTTGCTTTCACTGCTCACTTTCATACAGGAAAAGCATTTGAATAGAATCAGTCCAGAGGCTCCTCTCTGCTGCGCGGCAACACAGTCAGCACAGAATGAACAGTGGCATCTGCTCACACGGCAGAAGGAGCAGCAGGGAAAGCTAGTGCTCTGCTTCTTCAGCACACAAGCAGCTTTGCAACGGGGTCACCATCATTTCAGTCTCTCCTCGGTTTCATACATAAAGTCCATTTGAATCCAAATTCTTAAGCGGTCTCAGCTGCCCAGCAGCACAGTGAGTACAGCACGAACGTTTGGCATCTGCTCCCACAGCAGAAGAGCCAGGATTGAAAGCTGGTGCTGGACCTGTTCAGCAAACAATCACCTTTACATTGGTGCATCCATCGTTGCTTTCACTGCTCACTTTCATACAGGAAAAGCATTTGAATAGAATCAGTCCAGAGCCTGCTCCCTGCTGGCAGCAACACAGCACAGAATGAACAGGGGCATCTGCTCACACGGCAGAAGGAGCAGCAGGGAATGCTAGTGCTCTGCTTCTTCAGCACACAAGCAGCTTTGCAACGGGTCACCATCATTGCAGTCTCTCCTCGGTTTCATACCTAAAAGTCCATTTGAATCCAAATTCTCAGGTGGTCTCTCTCAGCTGCCCAGCAGCACAGTTAATACAGCACGAACGTTTGGCCTCTGCTCCCACAGCAGAAGAGCCAGGATTGAAAGCTGGTGCTGGACCTGTTCAGCACACAATCACCTTTACATTGGTGCCTCCATCGTTGCTTTCACTGCTCACTTTCATACAGGAAAAGCATTTGAATGGAATCAGTCCAGAGGCTGCTCTCTGCTGCGCAGCAACACAGTCAGCACAGAATGAACAGTGGCATCTGCTCACACGGCAGAAGGAGCAGCAGGGAAAGCTAGTGCTCTGCTTCTTCAGCACACAAGCAGCTTTTCAACGGGGTCACCATCATTGCAGTCTCTCCTCGGTTTCATACCTAAAAGTCCATTTGAATCCAAATTCTCAGGTGGTGTCTCTCAGCTGCCCAGCAGCACAGTGAGTACAGCACGAACGTTTGTCCTCTGCTCCCACAGCAGAAGAGCCAGGATTGAAAGCTGGTGCTGGACCTGTTCAGCACACAATCCCCTTTACATTGGTGCATCCATCGTTGCTTTCACTGCTCACTCTCATACAGGAAAAGCATTTGAATGGAATCAGTCCAGAGCCTGCTCTCTGCTGCGCAGGAACACAGTCAGCACAGAATGAACAGTGGCATCTGCTCACACGGCAGAAGGAGCAGCAGGGAAAGCTAGTGCTCTGCTTCTTCAGCACACAAGCAGCTTTGCAAAGGGGTCACCATCATTGCAGTCTCTCCTCGGTTTCATACCTAAAAGTCCATTTGAATCCAAATTCTCAGGTGGTGTCTCTCAGCTGCCCAGCAGCACAGTGAGTACAGCACGAACGTTTGGCCTCTGCTCCCACAGCAGAAGAGCCAGGATTGAAAGCTGGTGCTGGACCTGTTCAGCAAACAATCACCTTTACATTGGTGCCTCCATCGTTGCTTTCACTGCTCACATTCATACAGTAAAAGCATTTGAATGGAATCAGTCCCGAGGCTGCTCTCTGCTGCGCAGCAACACAGTCAGCACAGAATGAACAGTGGCATCTGCTCACACGGCAGAAGGAGCAGCAGGGAAAGCTAGTGCTCTGCTTCTTCAGCACACACGCAGCTTTGCAACGGGGTCACCATCATTGCAGTCTCTCCTCGGCTTCATACCTAAAAGTCCATTTGAATCCGAATTCTCAGGTGGTGTCGCTCAGCTGCCCAGCAGCACAGTGAGTACAGCACGAACGTTTGGCCTCTGCTCCCACAGCAGAAGAGCCAGGATTGAAAGCTGGTGCTGGACCTGTTCAGCACACAATCCCCTTTACATTGGTGCCTCCATCGTTGCTTTCACTGCTAACACTCATACAGGAAAAGCTTTTGAATAGAATCCGTCCAGAGCCTGCTCCCTGCTGGCAGCAACACAGCACAGAATGAACAGTGGCATCTGCTCACACGGCAGAAGGAGCAGCAGGGAAAGCTAGTGCTCTGCTTCTTCAGCACACAAGCAGCTTTGCAACGGGGTCACCATCATTGCAGTCTCTCCTCGGTTTCATACCTAAAAGTCCATTTGAATCCAAATTCTCAGGTGGTGTCTCTCAGCTGCCCAGCAGCACAGTTAGTACAGCACGAACGTTTGGCCTCTGCTCCCACAGCAGAAGAGCCAGGATTGAAAGCTGGTGCTGGACCTGTTCAGCACACAATCCCTTTTACATTGGTGCATTCATCGTTGCTTTCACTGCTCACTTTCATACAGGAAAAGCATTTGAATGGAATCAGTCCAGAGGCTGCTCTCTGCTGCGCAGCAACACAGTCAGCACAGAATGAACAGTGGCATCTGCTCACACGGCAGAAGGAGCAGCAGGGAAAGCTAGTGCTCTGCTTCTTCAGCACACAAGCAGCTTTGCAACGGGGTCACCATCATTTCAGTCTCTCCTCGGTTTCATACCTAAAAGTCCATTTGAATCCAAATTCTCAGGTGGTGTCTCTCAGCTGCCCAGCAGCACAGTGAGTACAGCACGAACGTTTGGCCTCTGCTCCCACAGCAGAAGAGCCAGGATTGAAAGCTGGTGCTGGACCTGTTCAGCACACAATCCCTTTTACATTGGTGCATTCATCGTTGCTTTCACTGCTCACTTTCATACAGGAAAAGCATTTGAATAGAATCAGTCCAGAGGCTCCTCTCTGCTGCGCGGCAACACAGTCAGCACAGAATGAACAGTGGCATCTGCTCACACGGCAGAAGGAGCAGCAGGGAAAGCTAGTGCTCTGCTTCTTCAGCACACAAGCAGCTTTGCAACGGGGTCACCATCATTTCAGTCTCTCCTCGGTTTCATACATAAAGTCCATTTGAATCCAAATTCTCAAGCGGTCTCAGCTGCCCAGCAGCACAGTGAGTACAGCACGAACGTTTGGCATCTGCTCCCACAGCAGAAGAGCAAGGATTGAAAGCTGGTGCTGGACCTGTTCAGCACACAATCCCCTTTACATTGGTGCCTCCATCGTTGCTTTCACTGCTAACACTCATACAGGAAAAGCATTTGAATAGAATCCGTCCAGAGCCTGCTCCCTGCTGGCAGCAACACAGCACAGAATGAACAGTGGCATCTGCTCACACGGCAGAAGGAGCAGCAGGGAAAGCTAGTGCTCTGCTTCTTCAGCACACAAGCAGCTTTGCAACGGGGTCACCATCATTGCAGTCTCTCCTCGGTTTCATACCTAAAAGTCCATTTGAATCCAAATTCTCATGTGGTGTCTCTCAGCTGCCCAGCAGCACAGTTAGTACAGCACGAACGTTTGGCCTCTGCTCCCACAGCAGAAGAGCCAGGATTGAAAGCTGGTGCTGGACCTGTTCAGCACACAATCACCTTTACATTGGTGCCTCCATCGTTGCTTTCACTGCTCACATTCATACAGGAAAAGCATTTGAATGGAATCAGTCCAGAGCCTGCTCTCTGCTGCGCAGCAACACAGTCAGCACAGAATGAACAGTGGCATCTGCTCACACGGCAGAAGGAGCAGCAGGGAAAGCTAGTGCTCTGCTTCTTCAGCACACAAGCAGCTTTGCAACGGGGTCACCATCATTTCAGTCTCTCCTCGGTTTCATACCTAAAAGTCCATTTGAATCCAAATCCTCAGGTGGTGTCGCTCAGCTGCCCAGCAGCACAGTGAGTACAGCACGAACGTTTGGCCTCTGCTCCCACAGCAGAAGAGCCAGGATTGAAAGCTGGTGCTGGACCTGTTCAGCAAACAATCACCTTTACATTGGTGCCTCCATCGTTGCTTTCACTGCTCACTTTCATACAGGAAAAGCATTTGAATGGAATCAGTCCAGAGGCTGCTCTCTGCTGCGCAGCAACACAGTCAGCACAGAATGAACAGTGGCATCTGCTCACACGGCAGAAGGAGCAGCAGGGAAAGATAGGGCTGTGTCTCTTCAGCACACAAGCAGCTTTGCAACGGGGTCACCATCATTGCAGTCTCTCCTCGGTTTCATACCTAAAAGTCCATTTGATTTCAAATTCTCAAGCGGTCTCAGCTGCCCAGCAGCACAGTGAGTACAGCACGAACGTTTCGCATCTGCTCCCACAGCAGAAGAGCAAGGATTGTAAGCTGGTGCTGGACCTGTTCAGCACACAATCCCCTTTACATTGGTGCATCCATCGTTGCTTTCACTGCTAACACTCGTACAGGAAAAGCATTTGAATAGAATCAGTCCAGAGCCTGCTCCCTGCTGGCAGCAACACAGCACAGAATGAACAGGGGCATCTGCTCACACGGCAGAAGGACCAGCAGGGAAAGCTAGTGCTGTGTCTCTTCAGCACACAAGAAGCTTTGCAACGGGGTCACCATCATTGCAGTCTCTCCTCGGTTAGATACCTAAAAGTCCATTTGAATCCAAATTCTCAGGTGGTGTCTCTCGGCTGCCCAGCAGCACAGTTAGTACACCACGAACGTTTGGCCGCTGCTCCCACAGCAGAAGAGGCAGGATTGAAAGCTGGTGCTGGACCTGTTCAGCACACAATCACCTTTACATTAATGCCTCCATCGTTGCTTTCACTGCTCACATTCATACAGGAAAAGCATTTGAATGGAATCAGTCCAGAGGCTGCTCTCTGCTGCGCAGCAACACAGTCAGCACAGAATGAACAGTGGCATCTGCTCACACGACAGAAGGAGCAGCAGGGAAAGCTAGTGCTCTGCTTCTTCAGCACACAAGCAGCTTTGCAACGGGGTCACCATCATTGCAGTCTCTCCTCGGTTTCATACCTAAAAGTCCATTTGAATCCAAATTCTCAGGTGGTGTCTCTCAGCTGCCCAGCAGCACAGTTAGTACAGCACGAACGTTTGGCCTCTGCTCCCACAGCAGAAGAGCCAGGATTGAAAGCTGGTGCTGGACCTGTTCAGCACACAATCACCTTTACATTGGTGCCTCCATCGTTGCTTTCACTGATCACTTTCATACAGGAAAAGCATTTGAATGGAATCAGTCCAGAGGCTGCTCTCTGCTGCGCAGCAACACAGTCAGCACAGAATGAACAGTGGCATCTGCTCACACGGCAGAAGGAGCAGCAGGGAAAGCTAGTGCTCTGCTTCTTCAGCACACAAGCAGCTTTGCAATGCGGTCACCATCATTGCAGTCTCTCCTCGGTTTCATACCTAAAAGTCCATTTGAATCCAAATTCTCAGGTGGTGTCTCTCAGCTGCCCAGCAGCACAGTTAGTACAGCACGAACGTTTGGCCTCTGCTCCCATAGCAGAAGAGCCAGGATTGAAAGCTGGTGCTGGACCTGTTCAGCACACAATCCATTTTACATTGGTGCATTCATCGTTGCTTTCACTGCTCACTTTCATACAGGAAAAGCATTTGAATGGAATCAGTCCCGAGGCTCCTCTCTGCTGCGCAGCAACACAGTCAGCACAGAATGAACAGTGGCATCTGCTCACACGGCAGAAGGAGCAGCAGGGAAAGCTAGTGCTCTGCTTCTTCAGCACACAAGCAGCTTTGCAACGGGGTCACCATCATTGCAGTCTCTCCTCGGTTTCATACCTAAAAGTCCATTTGAATCCAAATTCTCAAGCGGTCTCAGCTGCCCAGCAGCACAGTGAGTACAGCACGAACGTTTGGCATCTGCTCCCACAGCAGAAGAGCAAGGATTGAAAGCTGGTGCTGGACCTGTTCAGCACACAATCCCCTTTACATTGGTGCCTCCATCGTTGCTTTCACTGCTAACACTCGTACAGGAAAAGCAGTTGAATAGAATCAGAGTAGAGCCTGCTCCCTGCTGGCAGCAACACAGCACAGAATGAACAGTGGCATCTGCTCACACGGCAGAAGGACCAGCAGGGAAAGCTAGTGCTCTGCTTCTTCAGCACACAAGCAGCTTTGCAACGGGGTCACCATCATTGCAGTCTCTCCTCGGCTTCATACCTAAAAGTCCATTTGAATCCGAATTCTCAGGTGGTGTCGCTCAGCTGCCCAGCAGCACAGTGAGTACAGCACGAACGTTTGGCCTCTGCTCCCACAGCAGAAGAGCCAGGATTGAAAGCTGGTGCTGGACCTGTTCAGCACACAATCCCCTTTACATTGGTGCCTCCATCGTTGCTTTCACTGCTCACATTCATACAGGAAAAGCATTTGAATGGAATCAGTCCAGAGGCTGCTCTCTGCTGCGCAGCAACACAGCACAGAATGAACAGTGGCATCTGCTCCCAAAGCAGAAGGACCAGCAGGGAAAGCTAGTGCTCTGCTTCTTCAGCACACACGCAGCTTTGCAACGGGGTCACCATCATTGCAGTCTCTCCTCGGTTTCATACCTAAAAGTCCATTTGAATCCAAATTCTCAGGTGGTGTCGCTCAGCTGCCCAGCAGCACAGTGAGTACAGCACGAACGTTTGGCCTCTGCTCCCACAGCAGAAGAGCCAGGATTGAAAGCTGGTGCTGGACCTGTTCAGCACACAATCCCCTTTACATTGGTGCCTCTATCGTTGCTTTCACTGCTAACACTCATACAGGAAAAGCATTTGAATGGAATCAGCCCTGAGCCTGCTCCCTGCTGGCAGCAACACAGCACAGAATGAACAGTGGCGTCTGCTCACACGGCAGAAGGAGCAGCAGGGAAAGCTAGTGCTCTGCTTCTTCAGCACACAAGCAGCTTTGCAAAGGGGTCACCATCATTGCAGTCTCTCCTCGGGTTCATACCTAAAAGTCCATTTGAATCCAAATTCTCAGGTGGTGTCTCTCAGCTGCCCAGCAGCACAGTTAGTACAGCACGAACGTTTGGCCTCTGCTCCCACAGCAGAAGAGCCAGGATTGAAAGCTTGTGCTGGACCTGTTCAGCACACAATCACCTTTACATTGGTGCCTCCATCGTTGCTTTCACTGCTCACATTCATACAGGAAAAGCATTTGAATGGAATCAGTCCAGAGGCTGCTCTCTGCTGCGCAGCAACACAGTCAGCACAGAATGAACAGTGGCATCTGCTCACACGGCAGAAGGACCAGCAGGGAAAGCTAGTGCTCTGCTTCTTCAGCACACAAGCAGCTTTGCAACGGGGTCACCATCATTGCAGTCTCTCCTCGGGTTCATACCTAAAAGTCCATTTGAATCCAAATTCTCAGGTGGTGTCTCTCAGCTGCCCAGCAGCACAGTTACTACAGCACGAACGTTTGGCCTCTGCTCCGACAGCAGAAGAGCCAGGATTGAAAGCTGGTGCTGGACCTGTTCAGCACACAATCCCTTTTACATTGGTGCATTCATCGTTGCTTTCACTGCTCACTTTCATACAGGAAAAGCATTTGAATGGAATCAGTCCAGAGGCTGCTCTCTGCTGCGCAGCAACACAGTCAGCACAGAATGAACAGTGGCATCTGCTCACACGGCAGAAGGAGCAGCAGGGAAAGCTAGTGCTCTGCTTCTTCAGCACACAAGCAGCTTTGCAACGGGGTCACCATCATTGCAGTCTCTCCTCGGGTTCATACCTAAAAGTCCATTTGAATCCAAATTCTCAGGTGGTGTCTCTCAGCTGCCCAGCAGCACAGTTACTACAGCACGAACGTTTGGCCTCTGCTCCGACAGCAGAAGAGCCAGGATTGAAAGCTGGTGCTGGACCTGTTCAGCACACAATCCCTTTTACATTGGTGCATTCATCGTTGCTTTCACTGCTCACTTTCATACAGGAAAAGCATTTGAATGGAATCAGTCCAGAGCCTGCTCTCTGCTGCTCAGGACCACAGTCACCACAGAATGAACAGTGGCATCTGCTCACACGGCAGAAGGACCAGCAGGGAAAGCTAGTGCTCTGCTTCTTCAGCACACAAGCAGCTTTGCAAAGGGGTCACCATCATTGCAGTCTCTCCTCGGGTTCATACCTAAAAGTCCATTTGAATCCAAATTCTCAGGTGGTGTCTCTCAGCTGCCCAGCAGCACAGTTAGTACAGCACGAACGTTTGGCCTCTGCTCCCACAGCAGAAGAGCCAGGATTGAAAGCTGGTGCTGGTCCTGTTCAGCACACAATCACCTTTACATTGGTGCCTCCATCGTTGCTTTCACTGCTCACATTCATACAGGAAAAGCATTTGAATGGAATCAGTCCAGAGGCTGCTCTCTGCTGCGCAGCAACACAGTCAGCACAGAATGAACAGTGGCATCTGCTCACACGGCAGAAGGAGCATCAGGGAAAGCTAGTGCTCTGCTTCTTCAGCACACAAGCAGCTTTGCAACGGGATCACCATCATTGCAGTCTCTCCTCGGTTTCCTACGTAAAAGTCCATTTGAATCCAAATTCTCAAGCGGTCTCAGCTGCCCAGCAGCACAGTGAGTACAGCACGAACGTTTGGCATCTGCTCCCACAGCAGAAGAGCAAGGATTGAAAGCTGGTGCTGGACCTGTTCAGCACACAATCCCCTTTACATTGGTGCATCCATCGTTGCTTTCACTGCTAACACTCGTACAGGAAAAGCATTTGAATAGAATCAGTCCAGAGCCTGCTCCCTGCTGGCAGCAACACAGCACAGAATGAACAGGGGCATCTGCTCACACGGCAGAAGGACCCGCAGGGAAAGCTAGTACTGTGTCTCTTCAGCACACAAGAAGCTTTGCAACGGGGTCACCATCATTGCAGTCTCTCCTCGGCTTCATACCTAAAAGTCCATTTGAATCCAAATTCTCAGGTGGTGTCTCTCAGCTGCCCAGCAGCACAGTTAGTACAGAACGAACGTTTGGCCTCTGCTCCCACAGCAGAAGAGCCAGGATTGAAAGCTGGTGCTGGACCTATTCAGCACACAATCACCTTTACATTGGTGCCTCCATCGTTGCTTTCACTGCTAACACTCATACAGGAAAAGCATTTGAATGGAATCAGTCCAGAGGCTGCTCTCTGCTGCGCAATAACACAGTCAGCACAGAATGAAGAGTGGCATCTGCTCACACGGCAGAAGGAGCAGCAGGGAAAGCTAGTGCTCTGCTTCTTCAGCACACAAGCAGCTTTGCAACGGGGTCACCATCATTGCAGTCTCTCCTCGGCTTCATACCTAAAAGTCCATTTGAATCCGAATTCTCAGGTGGTGTCGCTCAGCTGCCCAGCAGCACAGTTAGTACAGCACGAACGTTTGGCCTCTGCTCCCACAGCAGAAGAGCCAGGATTGAAAGCTGGTGCTGGACCTGTTCACCACACAATCCCCTTTACATTGGTGCCTCCATCGTTGCTTTCACTGCTAACACTCATACAGGAAAAGCATTTGAATAGAATCCGTCCAGAGCCTGCTCCCTGCTGGCAGCAACACAGCACAGAATGAACAGTGGCATCTGCTCACACGGCAGAAGGAGCAGCAGGGAAAGCTAGTGCTCTGCTTCTTCAGCACACAAGCAGCTTTGCAACGGGGTCACCATCATTGCAGTCTCTCCTCGGTTTCATACCTAAAAGTCCATTTGAATCCAAATTCTCAGGTGGTGTCTCTCAGCTGCCCAGCAGCACAGTTAGTACAGCACGAACGTTTGGCCTCTGCTCCCACAGCAGAAGAGCCAGGATTGAAAGCTGGTGCTGGACCTGTTCAGCACACAATCCCCTTTACATTGGTGCCTCCATCGTTGCTTTCACTGCTAACACTCATACAGGAAAAGCATTTGAATGGAATCAGTCCAGAGGCTGCTCTCTGCTGCTCAGCAACACAGCACAGAATGAACAGTGGCATCTGCTCACACGGCAGAAGGAGCAGCAGGGAAAGCTAGTGCTCTGCTTCTTCAGCACACAAGCAGCTTTGCAACGGGGTCACCATCATTGCAGTCTCTCCTCGGTTTCATACCTAAAAGTCCATTTGAATCCAAATTCTCAGGTGGTGTCTCTCAGCTGCCCAGCAGCACAGTTAGTACAGCACGAACGTTTGGCCTCTGCTCCCACAGCAGAAGAGCAAGGTTTGAAAGCTGGTGCTGGACCTGTTCAGCACACAATCCCCTTTACATTGGTGCATCCATCGTTGCTTTCACTGCTAACACTCGTACAGGAAAAGCATTTGAATAAAATCAGTCCAGAGCCTGCTCTCTGCTGCGCAGCAACACAGTCAGCACAGAATGAACAGTGGCATCTGCTTACACGGCAGAAGGAGCAGCAGGGAAAGCTAGTGCTCTGCTTCTTCAGCACACAAGCAGCTTTGCAACGGGGTCACCATCATTGCAGTCTCTCCTCGGTTTCATACCTAAAAGTCCATTTGAATCCAAATTCTCAGGTGGTGTCTCTCAGCTGCCCAGCAGCACAGTGAGTACAGCACGAACGTTTGGCCTCTGCTCCCACAGCAGAAGAGCCAGGATTGAAAGCTGGTGCTGGACCTGTTCAGCACACAATCCCCTTTACATTGGTGCCTCCATCGTTGCTTTCACTGCTCACTTTCATACAGGAAAAGCATTTGAATGGAATCAGTCCAGAGCCTGCTCTCTGCTGCGCAGGAACACAGTCAGCACAGAATGAACAGTGGCATCTGCTCACACGGCAGAAGGAGCAGCAGGGAAAGCTAGTGCTCTGCTTCTTCAGCACACAAGCAGCTTTGAAACGGGGTCACCATCATTGCAGTCTCTCCTCGGTTTCATACCTAAAAGTCCATTTGAATCCAAATTCTCAAGCGGTCTCAGCTGCCCAGCAGCACAGTGAGTACAGCACGAACGTTTGGCCTCTGCTCCCACAGCAGAAGAGCCAGGATTGAAAGCTGGTGCTGGACCTGTTCAGCACACAATCCCCTTTACATTGGTGCCTCCATCGTTGCTTTCACTGCTAACACTCATACAGGAAAAGCATTTGAATAGAATCAGTCCAGAGCCTGCTCTCTGCTGCGCAGCAACACAGTCAGCACAGAATGAACAGTGGCATCTGCTCACACGGCAGAAGGACCAGCAGGGAAAGCTAGTGCTGTGTCTCTTCAGCACACAAGAAGCTTTGCAACGGGGTCACCATCATTGCAGTCTCTCCTCGGTTTCCTACCTAAAAGTCCATTTGAATCCAAATTCTCAGGTGGTGTCTCTCAGCTGCCCAGCAGCACAGTTAGTACAGCACGAACGTTTGGCCTCTGCTCCCACAGCAGAAGAGCAAGGATTGAAAGCTGGTGCTGGACCTGTTCAGCACACAATCACCTTTACATTGGTGCCTCCATCGTTGCTTTCACTGCTCACATTCATACAGGAAAAGCATTTGAATGGAATCAGTCCAGAGGCTGCTCTCTGCTGCGCAGCAACACAGTCAGCACAGAATGAACAGTGGCATCTGCTCACACGGCAGAAGGAGCAGCAGGGAAAGCTAGTGCTCTGCTTCTTCAGCACACAAGCAGCTTTGCAACGGGGTCACCATCATTGCAGTCTCTCCTCGGGTTCATACCTAAAAGTCCATTTGAATCCAAATTCTCAGGTGGTGTCTCTCAGCTGCAAAGCAACACAGTTAGTACAGCACGAACGTTTGGCCTCTGCTCCGACAGCAGAAGAGCCAGGATTAAAAGCTAGTGCTGGACCTGTTCAGCACACAATCCCTTTTACATTGGTGCATTCATCGTTGCTTTCACTGCTCACTTTCATACAGGAAAAGCATTTGAATGGAATCCGTCCAGAGGCTGCTCTCTGCTGCGCAGCAACACAGTCAGCACAGAATGAACAGTGGCATCTGCTCACACGGCAGAAGGAGCAGCAGGGAAAGCTAGTGCTCTGCTTCTTCAGCACACAAGCAGCTTTGCAACGGGGTCACCATCATTGCAGTCTCTCCTCGGGTTCATACCTAAAAGTCCATTTGAATCCAAATTCTCAGGTGGTGTCTCTCAGCTGCCCAGCAGCACAGTTAGTACAGCACGAACGTTTGGCCTCTGCTCCCACAGCAGAAGAGCCAGGATTGAAAGCTGCTGCTGGACCTGTTCAGCACACAATCACCTTTACATTGGTGCCTCCATCGTTGCTTTCACTGCTCACATTCATACAGGAAAAGCATTTGAATGGAATCAGTCCAGAGCCTGCTCTCTGCTGCGCAGCAACACAGTCAGCACAGAATGAACAGTGGCATCTGCTCACACGGCAGAAGGACCAGCAGGGAAAGCTAGTGCTCTGCTTCTTCAGCACACAAGCAGCTTTGCAACGGGGTCACCATCATTGCAGTCTCTCCTCGGTTTCATACCTAAAAGTCCATTTGAATCCAAATTCTCAGGTGGTGTCTCTCAGCTGCCCAGCAGCACAGTGAGTACAGCACGAACGTTTGGCCTCTGCTCCCACAGCAGAAGAACCAGGATTGAAAGCTGGTGCTGGACCTGTTCAGCACACAATCCCTTTTACATTGGTGCATTCATCGTTGCTTTCACTGCTCACATTCATACAGGAAAAGCATTTGAATGGAATCAGTCCAGAGGCTGCTCTCTGCTGCGCAGCAACACAGTCAGCACAGACTGAACAGTGGCATCTGCTCACACGGCAGAAGGAGCAGCAGGGAAAGCTAGTGCTCTGCTTCTTCAGCACACAAGCAGCTTTGCAACGGGGTCACCATCATTGCAGTCTCTCCTCGGTTTCATACCTAAAAGTCCATTTGAATCCAAATTCTCAGGTGGTCTCTCTCAGCTGCCCAGCAGCACAGCGAGTACAGCACGAACGTTTGGCCTCTGCTCCCACAGCAGAAGAGCCAGGATTGAAAGCTGGTGCTGGACCTGTTCAGCACACAATCACCTTTACATTGGTGCCTCCATCGTTGCTTTCACTGCTCACATTCATACAGGAAAAGCATTTGAATGGAATCAGTCCAGAGGCTGCTCTCTGCTGCGCAGCAGCACAGTCAGCACAGAATGAACAGTGGCATCTGCTCACACGGCAGAAGGAGCAGCAGGGAAAGCTAGTGCTCTGCTTCTTCAGCACACAAGCAGCTTTGCAACGGGGTCACCATCATTGCAGTCTCTCCTCGGGTTCATACCTAAAAGTCCATTTGAATCCAAATTCTCAGGTGGTGTCTCTCAGCTGCCCAGCAGCACAGTTAGTACAGCACGAACGTTTGGCCTCTGCTCCCACAGCAGAAGAGCAAGGATTGAAAGCTGGTGCTGGACCTGTTCAGCACACAATCCCCTTTACATTGGTGCCTCCATAGTTGCTTTCACTGCTCACTTTCATACAGGAAAAGCATTTGAATGGAATCAGTCCAGAGCCTGCTCTCTGCTGCGCAGGAACACAGTCAGCACAGAATGAACAGTGGCATCTGCTCACACGGCAGAAGGAGCAGCAGGGAAAGCTAGTGCTCTGCTTCTTCAGCACACAAGCAGCTTTGCAACGGGGTCACCATCATTGCAGTCTCTCCTCGGTTTCATACCTAAAAGTCCATTTGAATCCAAATTCTCAAGCGGTCTCAGCTGCCCAGCAGCACAGTGAGTACTGCACGAACGTTTGGCATCTGCTCCCACAGCAGAAGAGCAAGGATTGAAAGCTGGTGCTGGACCTGTTCAGCACACAATCCCCTTTACATTGGTGCATCCATCGTTGCTTTCACTGCTAACACTCGTACAGGAAAAGCATTTGAATAGAATCAGTCCAGAGCCTGCTCCCTGCTGGCAGCAACACAGCACAGAATGAACAGGGGCATCTGCTCACACGGCAGAAGGAGCAGCAGGGAAAGCTAGTGCTGTGTCTCTTCAGCACACAAGAAGCTTTGCAACGGGGTCACCATCATTGCAGTCTCTCCTCGGGTTCATACCTAAAAGTCCATTTGAATCCAAATTCTCAGGTGGTGTCTCTCAGCTGCCCAGCAGCACAGTGAGTACAGCACGAACGTTTGGCCTCTGCTCCCACAGCAGAAGAGCCAGGATTGAAAGCTGGTGCTGGACCTGTTCAGCACACAATCCCTTTTACATTGGTGCATTCATCGTTGCTTTCAGTGCTCACATTCATACAGGAAAAGCATTTGAATGGAATCAGTCCAGAGGCTGCTCTCTGCTGCGCAGCAGCACAGTCAGCACAGAATGAACAGTGGCATCTGATCACACGGCAGAAGGAGCAGCAGGGAAAGCTAGTGCTCTGCTTCTTCAGCACACAAGCAGCTTTGCAACGGGGTCACCATCATTGCAGTCTCTCCTTGGGTTCATACCTAAAAGTCCATTTGAATCCAAATTCTCAGGTGGTGTCTCTCAGCTGCCCAGCAGCACAGTGAGTACAGCACGAACGTTTGGCCTCTGCTCCCACAGCAGAAGAGCCAGGATTGAAAGCTGGTGCTGGACCTGTTCAGCACACAATCCCTTTTACATTGGTGCATTCATCGTTGCTTTCACTGCTCACTTTCATACAGGAAAAGCATTTGAATGGAATCAGTCCAGAGGCTGCTCTCTGCTGCGCAGCAACACAGTCAGCACAGAATGAACAGTGGCATCTGATCACACGGCAGAAGGAGCAGCAGGGAAAGCTAGTGCTCTGCTTCTTCAGCACACAAGCAGCTTTGCAACGGGGTCACCATCATTGCAGTCTCTCCTCGGGTTCATACCTAAAAGTCCATTTGAATCCGAATTCTCAGGTGGTGTCGCTCAGCTGCCCAGCAGCACAGTGAGTACAGCACGAACGTTTGGCCTCTGCTCCCACAGCAGAAGAGCCAGGATTGAAAGCTGGTGCTGGACCTGTTCAGCACACAATCCCCTTTACATTGGTGCCTCCATAGTTGCTTTCACTGCTCACTTTCATACAGGAAAAGCATTTGAATGGAATCAGTCCAGAGCCTGCTCTCTGCTGCGCAGGGACACAGTCAGCACAGAATGAACAGTGGCATCTGCTCACACGGCAGAAGGAGCAGCAGGGAAAGCTAGTGCTCTGCTTCTTCAGCACACAAGCAGCTTTGCAACGGGGTCACCATCATTGCAGTCTCTCCTCGGTTTCATACCTAAAAGTCCATTTGAATCCAAATTCTCAAGCGGTCTCAGCTGCCCAGCAGCACAGTGAGTACTGCACGAACGTTTGGCATCTGCTCCCACAGCAGAAGAGCAAGGATTGAAAGCTGGTGCTGGACCTGTTCAGCACACAATCCCCTTTACATTGGTGCATCCATCGTTGCTTTCACTGCTAACACTCGTACAGGAAAAGCATTTGAATAGAATCAGTCCAGAGCCTGCTCCCTGCTGGCAGCAACACAGCACAGAATGAACAGGGGCATCTGCTCACACGGCAGAAGGAGCAGCAGGGAAAGCTAGTGCTGTGTCTCTTCAGCACACAAGAAGCTTTGCAACGGGGTCACCATCATTGCAGTCTCTCCTCGGTTTCATACCTAAAAGTCCATTTGAATCCAAATTCTCAGGTGGTGTCTCTCAGCTGCCCAGCAGCACAGTGAGTACAGCACGAACGTTTGGCCTCTGCTCCCACAGCAGAAGAGCCAGGATTGAAAGCTGGTGCTGGACCTGTTCAGCACACAATCCCTTTTACATTGGTGCATTCATCGTTGCTTTCAGTGCTCACTTTCATACTGGAAAAGCATTTGAATAGAATCAGTCCAGAGGCTGCTCTTTGCTGCGCAGGAACACAGTCAGCACAGAATGAACAGTGGCATCTGCTCACACGGCAGAAGGAGCAGCAGGGAAAGCTAGTGCTCTGCTTCTTCAGCACACAAGCAGCTTTGCAACGGTGTCACCATCATTGCAGTCTCTCCTCGGTTTCATACCTAAAAGTCCATTTGAATCCAAATTCTCAAGAGGTATCAGCTGCCCAGCAGCACAGTGAGTACAGCACGAACATTTGGCCTCTGCTCCCACAGCAGAAGAGCAAGGATTGAAAGCTGGTGCTGGACCTGTTCAGCACACAATCCCCTTTACATTGGTGCCTCCATCGTTGCTTTCACTGCTCACTTTCATACAGGAAAAGCATTTGAATGGAATCAGTCCAGAGCCTGCTCTCTGCTGCGCAGCAACACAGTCAGCACAGAATGAACAGTGGCATCTGCTCACACGGCAGAAGGAGCAGCAGGGAAAGCTAGTGCTCTGCTTCTTCAGCACACAAGCAGCTTTGCAACGGGGTCACCATCATTGCAGTCTCTCCTCGGTTTCATACCTAAAAGTCCATTTGAATCCAAATTCTCAAGCGGTCTCAGCTGCCCAGCAGCACAGTGAGTACTGCACGAACGTTTGGCATCTGCTCCCACAGCAGAAGAGCAAGGACTGAAAGCTGGTGCTGGACCTCTTCAGCACACAATCCCCTTTACATTGGTGCATCCATCGTTGCTTTCGCTGCTAACACTCGTACAGGAAAAGCATTTGAATAGAATCAGTCCAGAGCCTGCTCTCTGCTGCGCAGCAACACAGTCAGCACAGAATGAACAGTGGCATCTGCTCACACGGCAGAAGGACCAGCAGGGAAAGCTAGTGCTCTGCTTCTTCATCACACAAGAAGCTTTGCAACGGGGTCACCATCATTGCAGTCTCTCCTCGGTTTCCTACCTAAAAGTCCATTTGAATCCAAATTCTCAGGTGGTGTCTCTCAGCTGCCCAGCAGCACAGTTAGTACAGCACGAACGTTTTGCCTCTGCTCCCACAGCAGAAGAGCCAGGATTGAAAGCTGGTGCTGGACCTGTTCAGCACACAATCACCTTTACATTGGTGCCTCCATCGTTGCTTTCACTGCTCACATTCATACAGGAAAAGCATTTGAATGGAATCCGTCCAGAGGCTGCTCTCTGCTGCGCAGCAACACAGTCAGCACAGAATGAACAGTAGCATCTGTTCACACGGCAGAAGGAGCAGCAGGGAAAGCTAGTGCTCTGCTTCTTCAGCACACAAGCAGCTTTGCAACGGGGTCACCATCATTGCAGTCTCTCCTCGGTTTCATACCTAAAAGTCCATTTGAATCCAAATTCTCAAGCGGTCTCACCTGCCCAGCAGCACAGTGAGTACAGCACGAACGTTTGGCCTCTGCTCCCACAGCAGAAGAGCAAGGATTAAAAGCTGGTGCTGGACCTGTTCAGCACACAATCCCTTTTACATTGGTGCATCCATCGTTGCTTTCACTGCTAACACTCGTACAGGAAAAGCATTTGAATAGAATCAGTCCAGAGCCTGCTCCCTGCTGGCAGCAACACAGCACAGAATGAACAGGGGCATCTGCTCACACGGCAGAAGGACCAGCAGGGAAAGCTAGTGCTGTGTCTCTTCAGCACACAAGAAGCTTTGCAACGGGGTCACCATCATTGCAGTCTCTCCTCGGTTTCATACCTAAAAGTCCATTTGAATCCAAATTCTCAGGTGGTGTCTCTCAGCTGCCCAGCAGCCCAGTTAGTACAGCACGAACGTTTGGCCTCTGCTCCCACAGCAGAAGAGCCAGGATTGAAAGCTGGTGCTGGACCTGTTCAGCACACAATCCCTTTTACATTGGTGCATTCATCGTTGCTTTCACTGCTCACTTTCATACAGGAAAAGCATTTGAATGGAATCAGTCCAGAGGCTGCTCTCAGCTGCGCAGCAACACAGTCAGCACAGAATGAACAGTGGCATCTGCTCACACGGCAGAAGGAGCAGCAGGGAAAGCTAGTGCTCTGCTTCTTCAGCACACAAGCAGCTTTGCAACGGGGTCACCATCATTGCAGTCTCTCCTCGGGTTCATACCTAAAAGTCCATTTGAATCCAAATTCTCAGGTGGTGTCTCTCAGCTGCCCAGCAGCACAGTTAGTACAGCACGAACGTTTGGCCAATGCTCCCACAGCAGAAGAGCCAGGATTGAAAGCTGGTGCTGGACCTGTTCAGCACACAATCACCTTTACATTGGTGCCTCCATCGTTGCTTTCACTGCTCACATTCATACAGGAAAAGCATTTGAATGGAATCAGTCCAGAGGCTGCTCTCTGCTGCGCAGCAACACAGTCAGCACAGAATGAACAGTGGCATCTGCTCACACGGCAGAAGGAGCAGCAGGGAAAGCTAGTGCTCTGCTTCTTCAGCACACAAGCAGCTTTGCAACGGGGTCACCATCATTGCAGTCTCTCCTCGGTTTCATACCTAAAAGTTCATTTGAATCCAAATTCTCAGGTGGTGTCTCTCAGCTGCCCAGCAGCACAGTGAGTACAGCACGAACGTTTGGCCTCTGCTCCCACAGCAGAAGAGCCAGGATTGAAAGCTGGTGCTGGACCTGTTCAGCACACAATCCCCTTTACATTGGTGCCTCCATCGTTGCTTTCACTGCTCACTTTCATACAGGAAAAGCATTTGAATGGAATCAGTCCAGAGGCTGCTCTCTGCTGCGCAGCAACACAGTCAGCACAGAATGAACAGTGGCATCTGCTCACACGGCGGAAGGAGCAGCAGGGAAAGCTAGTGCTGTGTCTCTTCAGCACACAAGCAGCTTTGCAACGGTGTCACCATCATTGCAGTCTCTCCTCGGTTTCATACCTAAAAGTCCATTTGAATCCAAATTCTCAAGAGGTATCAGCTGCCCAGCAGCACAGTGAGTACAGCACGAACATTTGGCCTCTGCTCCCACAGCAGAAGAGCAAGGATTGAAAGCTGGTGCTGGACCTGTTCAGCACACAATCCCCTTTACATTGGTGCCTCCATCGTTGCTTTCACTGCTCACTTTCATACAGGAAAAGCATTTGAATGGAATCAGTCCAGAGGCTGCTCTCTGCTGGCAGCAACACAGCACAGAATGAACAGGGGCATCTGCTCACACGGCAGAAGGACCAGCAGGGAAAGCTAGTGCTGTGTCTCTTCAGCACACAAGAAGCTTTGCAACGGGGTCACCATCATTGCAGTCTCTCCTCGGTTTCATACCTAAAAGTCCATTTGAATCCAAATTCTCAGGTGGTGTCTCTCAGCTGCCCAGCAGCACAGTTAGTACAGCACGAACGTTTGGCCTCTGCTCCCATAGCAGAAGAGCCAGGATTGAAAGCTGGTGCTGGTCCTGTTCAGCACACAATCACCTTTACATTGGTGCCTCCATCGTTGCTTTCACTGCTCACATTCATACAGGAAAAGCATTTGAATGGAATCAGTCCAGAGGCTGCTCTCTGCTGCGCAGCAACACAGTCAGCACAGAATGAACAGTGGCATCTGCTCACACGGCAGAAGGAGCAGCAGGGAAAGCTAGTGCTCTGCTTCTTCAGCACACAAGCAGCTTTGCAACGGGGTCACCATCATTGCAGTCTCTCCTCGGTTTCCTACGTAAAAGTCCATTTGAATCCAAATTCTCAAGCGGTCTCAGCTGCCCAGCAGCACAGTGAGTACAGCACGAACGTTTGGCATCTGCTCCCACAGCAGAAGAGCAAGGATTGAAAGCTGGTGCTGGACCTGTTCAGCACACAATCCCCTTTACATTGGTGCATCCATCGTTGCTTTCACTGCTAACACTCGTACAGGAAAAGCATTTGAATAGAATCAGTCCAGAGCCTGCTCCCTGCTGGCAGCAACACAGCACAGAATGAACAGGGGCATCTGCTCACACGGCAGAAGGACCCGCAGGGAAAGCTAGTACTGTGTCTCTTCAGCACACAAGAAGCTTTGCAACGGGGTCACCATCATTGCAGTCTCTCCTCGGCTTCATGCCTAAAAGTCCATTTGAATCCAAATTCTCAGGTGGTGTCTCTCAGCTGCCCAGCAGCACAGTTAGTACAGAACGAACGTTTGGCCTCTGCTCCCACAGCAGAAGAGCCAGGATTGAAAGCTGGTGCTGGACCTATTCAGCACACAATCACCTTTACATTGGTGCCTCCATCGTTGCTTTCACTGCTAACACTCATACAGGAAAAGCATTTGAATGGAATCAGTCCAGAGGCTGCTCTCTGCTGCGCAATAACACAGTCAGCACAGAATGAACAGTGGCATCTGCTCACACGGCAGAAGGAGCAGCAGGGAAAGCTAGTGCTCTGCTTCTTCAGCACACAAGCAGCTTTGCAACGGGGTCACCATCATTGCAGTCTCTCCTCGGCTTCATACCTAAAAGTCCATTTGAATCCGAATTCTCAGGTGGTGTCGCTCAGCTGCCCAGCAGCACAGTTAGTACAGCACGAACGTTTGGCCTCTGCTCCCACAGCAGAAGAGCCAGGATTGAAAGCTGGTGCTGGACCTGTTCACCACACAATCCCCTTTACATTGGTGCCTCCATCGTTGCTTTCACTGCTAACACTCATACAGGAAAAGCATTTGAATAGAATCCGTCCAGAGCCTGCTCCCTGCTGGCAGCAACACAGCACAGAATGAACAGTGGCATCTGCTCACACGGCAGAAGGAGCAGCAGGGAAAGCTAGTGCTCTGCTTCTTCAGCACACAAGCAGCTTTGCAACGGGGTCACCATCATTGCAGTCTCTCCTCGGGTTCATACCTAAAAGTCCATTTGAATCCAAATTCTCAGGTGGTGTCTCTCAGCTGCCCAGCAGCACAGTTAGTACAGCACGAACGTTTGGCCTCTGCTCCCACAGCAGAAGAGCCAGGATTGAAAGCTGGTGCTGGACCTGTTCAGCACACAATCCCCTTTACATTGGTGCCTCCATCGTTGCTTTCACTGCTAACACTCATACAGGAAAAGCATTTGAATGGAATCAGTCCAGAGGCTGCCTCTGCTGCTCAGCAACACAGCACAGAATGAACAGTGGCATCTGCTCACACGGCAGAAGGAGCAGCAGGGAAAGCTAGTGCTCTGCTTCTTCAGCACACAAGCAGCTTTGCAACGGGGTCACCATCATTGCAGTCTCTCCTCGGGTTCATACCTAAAAGTCCATTTGAATCCAAATTCTCAGGTGGTGTCTCTCAGCTGCCCAGCAGCACAGTTAGTACAGCACGAACGTTTGGCCTCTGCTCCCACAGCAGAAGAGCAAGGTTTGAAAGCTGGTGCTGGACCTGTTCAGCACACAATCCCCTTTACATTGGTGCATCCATCGTTGCTTTCACTGCTAACACTCGTACAGGAAAAGCATTTGAATAAAATCAGTCCAGAGCCTGCTCTCTGCTGCGCAGCAACACAGTCAGCACAGAATGAACAGTGGCATCTGCTTACACGGCAGAAGGAGCAGCAGGGAAAGCTAGTGCTCTGCTTCTTCAGCACACAAGCAGCTTTGCAACGGGGTCACCATCATTGCAGTCTCTCCTCGGTTTCATACCTAAAAGTCCATTTGAATCCAAATTCTCAGGTGGTGTCTCTCAGCTGCCCAGCAGCACAGTGAGTACAGCACGAACGTTTGGCCTCTGCTCCCACAGCAGAAGAGCCAGGATTGAAAGCTGGTGCTGGACCTGTTCAGCACACAATCCCCTTTACATTGGTGCCTCCATCGTTGCTTTCACTGCTCACTTTCATACAGGAAAAGCATTTGAATGGAATCAGTCCAGAGCCTGCTCTCTGCTGCGCAGGAACACAGTCAGCACAGAATGAACAGTGGCATCTGCTCACACGGCAGAAGGAGCAGCAGGGAAAGCTAGTGCTCTGCTTCTTCAGCACACAAGCAGCTTTGAAACGGGGTCACCATCATTGCAGTCTCTCCTCGGTTTCATACCTAAAAGTCCATTTGAATCCAAATTCTCAAGCGGTCTCAGCTGCCCAGCAGCACAGTGAGTACAGCACGAACGTTTGGCCTCTGCTCCCACAGCAGAAGAGCCAGGATTGAAAGCTGGTGCTGGACCTGTTCAGCACACAATCCCCTTTACATTGGTGCCTCCATCGTTGCTTTCACTGCTAACACTCATACAGGAAAAGCATTTGAATAGAATCAGTCCAGAGCCTGCTCTCTGCTGCGCAGCAACACAGTCAGCACAGAATGAACAGTGGCATCTGCTCACACGGCAGAAGGACCAGCAGGGAAAGCTAGTGCTGTGTCTCTTCAGCACACAAGAAGCTTTGCAACGGGGTCACCATCATTGCAGTCTCTCCTCGGTTTCATACCTAAAAGTCCATTTGAATCCAAATTCTCAGGTGGTGTCTCTCAGCTGCCCAGCAGCACAGTTAGTACAGCACGAACGTTTGGCCTCTGCTCCGACAGCAGAAGAGCCAGGATTAAAAGCTGGTGCTGGACCTGTTCAGCACACAATCCCTTTTACATTGGTGCATTCATCGTTGCTTTCACTGCTCACTTTCATACAGGAAAAGCATTTGAATGGAATCAGTCCAGAGGCTGCTCTCTGCTGCGCAGCAACACAGTCAGCACAGAATGAACAGTGGCATCTGCTCACACGGCAGAAGGAGCAGCAGGGAAAGCTAGTGCTCTGCTTCTTCAGCACACAAGCAGCTTTGCAACGGGGTCACCATCATTGCAGTCTCTCCTCGGGTTCATACCTAAAAGTCCATTTGAATCCAAATTCTCAGGTGGTGTCTCTCAGCTGCCCAGCAGCACAGTTAGTACAGCACGAACGTTTGGCCTCTGCTCCCACAGCAGAAGAGCAAGGATTGAAAGCTGGTGCTGGACCTGTTCAGCACACAATCACCTTTACATTGGTGCCTCCATCGTTGCTTTCACTGCTCACATTCATACAGGAAAAGCATTTGAATGGAATCAGTCCAGAGGCTGCTCTCTGCTGCGCAGCAACACAGTCAGCACAGAATGAACAGTGGCATCTGCTCACACGGCAGAAGGAGCAGCAGGGAAAGCTAGTGCTCTGCTTCTTCAGCACACAAGCAGCTTTGCAACGGGGTCACCATCATTGCAGTCTCTCCTCGGTTTCATACCTAAAAGTCCATTTGAATCCAAATTCTCAGGTGGTGTCTCTCAGCTGCCCAGCAGCACAGTGAGTACAGCACGAACGTTTGGCCTCTGCTCCCACAGCAGAAGAACCAGGATTGAAAGCTGGTGCTGGACCTGTTCAGCACACAATCCCTTTTACATTGGTGCATTCATCGTTGCTTTCACTGCTCACATTCATACAGGAAAAGCATTTGAATGGAATCAGTCCAGAGGCTGCTCTCTGCTGCGCAGCAACACAGTCAGCACAGACTGAACAGTGGCATCTGCTCACACGGCAGAAGGAGCAGCAGGGAAAGCTAGTGCTCTGCTTCTTCAGCACACAAGCAGCTTTGCAACGGGGTCACCATCATTGCAGTCTCTCCTCGGTTTCATACCTAAAAGTCCATTTGAATCCAAATTCTCAGGTGGTGTCTCTCAGCTGCCCAGCAGCACAGCGAGTACAGCACGAACGTTTGGCCTCTGCTCCCACAGCAGAAGAGCCAGGATTGAAAGCTGGTGCTGGACCTGTTCAGCACACAATCACCTTTACATTGGTGCCTCCATCGTTGCTTTCACTGCTCACATTCATACAGGAAAAGCATTTGAATGGAATCAGTCCAGAGGCTGCTCTCTGCTGCGCAGCAGCACAGTCAGCACAGAATGAACAGTGGCATCTGCTCACACGGCAGAAGGAGCAGCAGGGAAAGCTAGTGCTCTGCTTCTTCAGCACACAAGCAGCTTTGCAACGGGGTCACCATCATTGCAGTCTCTCCTCGGGTTCATACCTAAAAGTCCATTTGAATCCAAATTCTCAGGTGGTGTCTCTCAGCTGCCCAGCAGCACAGTTAGTACAGCACGAACGTTTGGCCTCTGCTCCCACAGCAGAAGAGCCAGGATTGAAAGCTGGTGCTGGACCTGTTCAGCACACAATCCCCTTTACATTGGTGCCTCCATAGTTGCTTTCACTGCTCACTTTCATACAGGAAAAGCATTTGAATGGAATCAGTCCAGAGCCTGCTCTCTGCTGCGCAGGAACACAGTCAGCACAGAATGAACAGTGGCATCTGCTCACACGGCAGAAGGAGCAGCAGGGAAAGCTAGTGCTCTGCTTCTTCAGCACACAAGCAGCTTTGCAACGGGGTCACCATCATTGCAGTCTCTCCTCGGTTTCATACCTAAAAGTCCATTTGAATCCAAATTCTCAAGCGGTCTCAGCTGCCCAGCAGCACAGTGAGTACTGCACGAACGTTTGGCATCTGCTCCCACAGCAGAAGAGCAAGGATTGAAAGCTGGTGCTGGACCTGTTCAGCACACAATCCCCTTTACATTGGTGCATCCATCGTTGCTTTCACTGCTAACACTCGTACAGGAAAAGCATTTGAATAGAATCAGTCCAGAGCCTGCTCCCTGATGGCAGCAACACAGCACAGAATGAACAGGGGCATCTGCTCACACGGCAGAAGGACCAGCAGGGAAAGCTAGTGCTGTGTCTCTTCAGCACACAAGAAGCTTTGCAACGGGGTCACCATCATTGCAGTCTCTCCTCGGGTTCATACCTAAAAGTCCATTTGAATCCAAATTCTCAGGTGGTGTCTCTCAGCTGCCCAGCAGCACAGTGAGTACAGCACGAACGTTTGGCCTCTGCTCCCACAGCAGAAGAGCCAGGATTGAAAGCTGGTGCTGGACCTGTTCAGCACACAATCCCTTTTACATTGGTGCATTCATCGTTGCTTTCAGTGCTCACTTTCATACTGGAAAAGCATTTGAATAGAATCAGTCCAGAGGCTGCTCTTTGCTGCGCAGGAACACAGTCAGCACAGAATGAACAGTGGCATCTGCTCACACGGCAGAAGGAGCAGCAGGGAAAGCTAGTGCTGTGTCTCTTCAGCACACAAGCAGCTTTGCAACGGTGTCACCATCATTGCAGTCTCTCCTCGGTTTCATACCTAAAAGTCCATTTGAATCCAAATTCTCAAGAGGTATCAGCTGCCCAGCAGCACAGTGAGTACAGCACGAACATTTGGCCTCTGCTCCCACAGCAGAAGAGCAAGGATTGAAAGCTGGTGCTGGACCTGTTCAGCACACAATCCCCTTTACATTGGTGCCTCCATCGTTGCTTTCACTGCTCACTTTCATACAGGAAAAGCATTTGAATGGAATCAGTCCAGAGCCTGCTCTCTGCTGGCAGCAACACAGCACAGAATGAACAGTGGCATCTGCTCACACGGCAGAAGGACCAGCAGGGAAAGCTAGTGCTGTGTCTCTTCAGCACACAAGAAGCTTTGCAACGGGGTCACCATCATTGCAGTCTCTCCTCGGTTTCATACCTAAAAGTCCATTTGAATCCAAATTCTCAGGTGGTGTCTCTCAGCTGCCCAGCAGCACAGTTAGTACAGCACGAACGTTTGGCCTCTGCTCCCACAGCAGAAGAGTCAGGATTGAAAGCTGGTGCTGGACCTGTTCAGTACACAATCCCCTTTACATTGGTGCCTCCATCGTTGCTTTCACTGCTAACACTCATACAGGAAAAGCATTTGAATAGAATCCGTCCAGAGCCTGCTCCCTGCTGGCAGCAACACAGCACAGAATGAACAGTGGCATCTGCTCACACGGCAGAAGAGCAGCAGGGAAAGCTAGTGCTCTGCTTCTTCAGCACACAAGCAGCTTTGCAACGGGGTCACCATCATTGCAGTCTCTCCTCGGTTTCATACCTAAAAGTCCATTTGAATCCAAATTCTCAGGTGGTGTCTCTCAGCTGCCCAGCAGCACAGTGAGTACAGCACGAACGTTTGGCCTCTGCTCCCACAGCAGAAGAGCCAGGATTGAAAGCTGGTGCTGGACCTGTTCAGCACACAATCCCTTTTACATTGGTGCATTCATCGTTGCTTTCACTGCTAACACTCATACAGGAAAAGCATTTGAATAGAATCCGTCCAGAGCCTGCTCCCTGCTGGCAGCAACACAGCACAGAATGAACAGTGGCATCTGCTCACACGGCAGAAGGAGCAGCAGGGAAAGCTAGTGCTCTGCTTCTTCAGCACACAAGCAGCTTTGCAACGGGGTCACCATCATTGCAGTCTCTCCTCGGTTTCATACCTAAAAGTCCATTTGAATCCAAATTCTCAGGTGGTGTCTCTCAGCTGCCCAGCAGCACAGTGAGTACAGCACGAATGTTTGGCCTCTGCTCCCACAGCAGAACAGACAGGATTGAAAGCTGGTGCTGGACCTGTTCAGCACACAATCCCTTTTACATTGGTGCATTCATCGTTGCTTTCACTGCTCACTTTCATACAGGAAAAGCATTTGAATGGAATCCGTCCAGAGGCTGCTCTCTGCTGCGCAGCAACACAGTCAGCACAGAATGAACAGTGGCATCTGTTCACACGGCAGAAGGAGCAGCAGGGAAAGCTAGTGCTCTGCTTCTTCAGCACACAAGCAGCTTTGCAACGGGGTCACCATCATTGCAGTCTCTCCTCGGTTTCATACCTAAAAGTCCATTTGAATCCAAATTCTCAAGCGGTCTCACCTGCCCAGCAGCACAGTGAGTACAGCACGAACGTTTGGCCTCTGCTCCCACAGCAGAAGAGCAAGGATTGAAAGCTGGTGCTGGACCTGTTCAGCACACAATCCCTTTTACATTGGTGCATCCATCGTTGCTTTCACTGCTAACACTCGTACAGGAAAAGCATTTGAATAGAATCAGTCCAGAGCCTGCTCCCTGCTGGCAGCAACACAGCACAGAATGAACAGGGGAATCTGCTCACACGGCAGAAGGACCAGCAGGGAAAGCTAGTGCTGTGTCTCTTCAGCACACAAGAAGCTTTGCAACGGGGTCACCATCATTGCAGTCTCTCCTCGGTTTCATACCTAAAAGTCCATTTGAATCCAAATTCTCAGGTGGTGTCTCTCAGCTGCCCAGCAGCCCAGTTAGTACAGCACGAACGTTTGGCCTCTGCTCCCACAGCAGAAGAGCCAGGATTGAAAGCTGGTGCTGGACCTGTTCAGCACACAATCCCTTTTACATTGGTGCATTCATCGTTGCTTTCACTGCTCACTTTCATACAGGAAAAGCATTTGAATGGAATCAGTCCAGAGGCTGCTCTCAGCTGCGCAGCAACACAGTCAGCACAGAATGAACAGTGGCATCTGCTCACACGGCAGAAGGAGCAGCAGGGAAAGCTAGTGCTCTGCTTCTTCAGCACACAAGCAGCTTTGCAACGGGGTCACCATCATTGCAGTCTCTCCTCGGGTCCATACCTAAAAGTCCATTTGAATCCAAATTCTCAGGTGGTCTCTCTCAGCTGCCCAGCAGCACAGTGAGTACAGCACGAACGTTTGGCCTCTGCTCCCACAGCAGAAGAGCCAGGATTGAAAGCTGGTGCTGGACCTGTTCAGCACACAATCCCCTTTACATTGGGGCCTCCATCGTTGCTTTCACTGCTCACTTTCATACAGGAAAAGCATTTGAATGGAATCAGTCCAGAGGCTGCTCTCTGCTGCGCAGCAACACAGTCAGCACAGAATGAACAGTGGCATCTGCTCACACGGCAGAAGGACCAGCAGGGAAAGCTAGTGCTCTGCTTCTTCAGCACACAAGCAGCTTTGCAACGGGGTCACCATCATTGCAGTCTCTCCTCGGTTTCCTACCTAAAAGTCCATTTGAATCCAAATTCTCAGGTGGTCTCTCTCAGCTGCCCAGCAGCACAGTTAGTACAGCACGAACGTTTGGCCTCTGCTCCCACAGCAGAAGAGCCAGGATTGAAAGCTGGTGCTGGACCTGTTCAGCACACAATCACCTTTACATTGGTGCCTCCATCGTTGCTTTCACTGCTCACATTCATACAGGAAAAGCATTTGAATGGAATCAGTCCAGAGCCTGCTCTCTGCTGCGCAGCAACACAGTCAGCACAGAATGAACAGTGGCATCTGCTCACACGGCAGAAGGAGCAGCAGGGAAAGCTAGTGCTCTGCTTCTTCAGCACACAAGCAGCTTTGCAACGGGGTCACCATCATTGCAGTCTCTCCTCGGCTTCATACCTAAAAGTCCATTTGAATCCAAATTCTCAGGTGGTGTCTGTCAGCTGCCCAGCAGCACAGTGAGTACAGCACGAACGTTTGGCCTCTGCGCCCACAGCAGAAGAGCCAGGATTGAAAGCTGGTGCTGGACCTGTTCAGCACACAATCCCCTTTACATTGGTGCCTCCATCGTTGCTTTCACTGCTAACACTCATACAGGAAAAGCATTTGAATAGAATCCGTCCAGAGCCTGCTCCCTGCTGGCAGCAACACAGCACAGAATGAACAGTGGCATCTGCTCACACGGCAGAAGAGCAGCAGGGAAAGCTAGTGCTCTGCTTCTTCAGCACACAAGCAGCTTTGCAACGGGGTCACCATCATTGCAGTCTCTCCTCGGTTTCATACCTAAAAGTCCATTTGAATCCAAATTCTCAGGTGGTGTCTCTCAGCTGCCCAGCAGCACAGTGAGTACAGCACGAACGTTTGGCCTCTGCTCCCACAGCAGAAGAGCCAGGATTGAAAGCTGGTGCTGGACCTGTTCAGCACACAATCCCTTTTACATTGGTGCATTCATCGTTGCTTTCACTGCTAACACTCATACAGGAAAAGCATTTGAATAGAATCCGTCCAGAGCCTGCTCCCTGCTGGCAGCAACACAGCACAGAATGAACAGTGGCATCTGATCACACGGCAGAAGGAGCAGCAGGGAAAGCTAGTGCTCTGCTTCTTCAGCACACAAGCAGCTTTGCAACGGGGTCACCATCATTGCAGTCTCTCCTCGGTTTCATACCTAAAAGTCCATTTGAATCCAAATTCTCAGGTGGTGTCTCTCAGCTGCCCAGCAGCACAGTGAGTACAGCACGAATGTTTGGCCTCTGCTCCCACAGCAGAACAGACAGGATTGAAAGCTGGTGCTGGACCTGTTCAGCACACAATCACCTTTACATTGGTGCATTCATCGTTGCTTTCACTGCTCACTTTCATACAGGAAAAGCATTTGGATGGAATCCGTCCAGAGGCTGCTCTCTGCTGCGCAGCAACACAGTCAGCACAGAATGAACAGTAGCATCTGTTCACACGGCAGAAGGAGCAGCAGGGAAAGCTAGTGCTCTGCTTCTTCAGCACACAAGCAGCTTTGCAACGGGGTCACCATCATTGCAGTCTCTCCTCGGTTTCATACCTAAAAGTCCATTTGAATCCAAATTCTCAAGCGGTCTCACCTGCCCAGCAGCACAGTGAGTACAGCACGAACGTTTGGCCTCTGCTCCCACAGCAGAAGAGCAAGGATTGAAAGCTGGTGCTGGACCTGTTCAGCACACAATCCCTTTTACATTGGTGCATCCATCGTTGCTTTCACTGCTAACACTCGTACAGGAAAAGCATTTGAATAGAATCAGTCCAGAGCCTGCTCCCTGCTGGCAGCAACACAGCACAGAATGAACAGGGGCATCTGCTCACACGGCAGAAGGAGCAGCAGGGAAAGCTAGTGCTGTGTCTCTTCAGCACACAAGAAGCTTTGCAACGGGGTCACCATCATTGCAGTCTCTCCTCGGTTTCATACCTAAAAGTCCATTTGAATCCAAATTCTCAGGTGGTGTCTCTCAGCTGCCCAGCAGCCCAGTTAGTACAGCACGAACGTTTGGCCTCTGCTCCCACAGCAGAAGAGCCAGGATTGAAAGCTGGTGCTGGACCTGTTCAGCACACAATCCCTTTTACATTGGTGCATTCATCGTTGCTTTCACTGCTCACTTTCATACAGGAAAAGCATTTGAATGGAATCAGTCCAGAGGCTGCTCTCAGCTGCGCAGCAACACAGTCAGCACAGAGTGAACAGTGGCATCTGCTCACACGGCAGAAGGAGCAGCAGGGAAAGCTAGTGCTCTGCTTCTTCAGCACACAAGCAGCTTTGCAACGGGGTCACCATCATTGCAGTCTCTCCTCGGGTTCATACCTAAAAGTCCATTTGAATCCAAATTCTCAGGTGGTGTCTCTCAGCTGCCCAGCAGCACAGTTAGTACAGCACGAACGTTTGGCCAATGCTCCCACAGCAGAAGAGCCAGGATTGAAAGCTGGTGCTGGACCTGTTCAGCACACAATCACCTTTACATTGGTGCCTCCATCGTTGCTTTCACTGCTCACATTCATACAGGAAAAGCATTTGAATGGAATCAGTCCAGAGGCTGCTCTCTGCTGCGCAGCAACACAGTCAGCACAGAATGAACAGTGGCATCTGCTCACACGGCAGAAGGAGCAGCAGGGAAAGCTAGTGCTGTGTCTCTTCAGCACACAAGCAGCTTTGCAACGGTGTCACCATCATTGCAGTCTCTCCTCGGTTTCATACCTAAAAGTCCATTTGAATCCAAATTCTCAAGAGGTATCAGCTGCCCAGCAGCACAGTGAGTACAGCACGAACATTTGGCCTCTGCTCCCACAGCAGAAGAGCAAGGATTGAAAGCTGGTGCTGGACCTGTTCAGCACACAATCCCCTTTACATTGGTGCCTCCATCGTTGCTTTCACTGCTCACTTTCATACAGGAAAAGCATTTGAATGGAATCAGTCCAGAGGCTGCTCTCTGCTGGCAGCAACACAGCACAGAATGAACAGGGGCATCTGCTCACACGGTAGAAGGAGCAGCAGGGAAAGCTAGTGCTCTGCTTCTTCAGCACACAAGCAGCTTTGCAACGGGGTCACCATCATTGCAGTCTCTCCTCGGCTTCATACCTAAAAGTCCATTTGAATCCAAATTCTCAGGTGGTGTCGCTCAGCTGCCCAGCAGCACAGTGAGTACAGCACGAACGTTTGGCCTCTGCTCCCACAGCAGAAGAGCCAGGATTGAAAGCTGGTGCTGGACCTGTTCAGCACACAATCCCCTTTACATTGGTGCCTCCATAGTTGCTTTCACTGCTCACTTTCATACAGGAAAAGCATTTGAATGGAATCAGTCCAGAGCCTGCTCTCTGCTGCGCAGCAACACAGTCAGCACAGAATGAACAGTGGCATCTGCTCACACGGCAGAAGGAGCAGCAGGGAAAGCTAGTGCTCTGCTTCTTCAGCACACAAGCAGCTTTGCAACGGGGTCACCATCATTGCAGTCTCTCCTCGGTTTCATACCTAAAAGTCCATTTGAATCCAAATTCTCAAGCGGTCTCAGCTGCCCAGCAGCACAGTGAGTACTGCACGAACGTTTGGCATCTGCTCCCACAGCAGAAGAGCAAGGATTGAAAGCTGGTGCTGGACCTGTTCAGCACACAATCCCCTTTACATTGGTGCATCCATCGTTGCTTTCGCTGCTAACACTCGTACAGGAAAAGCATTTGAATAGAATCAGTCCAGAGCCTGCTCTCTGCTGCGCAGCAACACAGTCAGCACAGAATGAACAGTGGCATCTGCTCACACGGCAGAAGGACCAGCAGGGAAAGCTAGTGCTCTGCTTCTTCATCACACAAGAAGCTTTGCAACGGGGTCACCATCATTGCAGTCTCTCCTCGGTTTCCTACCTAAAAGTCCATTTGAATCCAAATTCTCAGGTGGTGTCTCTCAGCTGCCCAGCAGCACAGTTAGTACAGCACGAACGTTTGGCCTCTGCTCCCACAGCAGAAGAGCCAGGATTGAAAGCTGGTGCTGGACCTGTTCACCACACAATCACCTTTACATTGGTGCCTCCATCGTTGCTTTCACTGCTCACATTCATACAGGAAAAGCATTTGAATGGAATCAGTCCAGAGGCTGCTCTCTGCTGCGCAGGAACACAGTCAGCACAGAATGAACAGTGGCATCTGCTCACACGGCAGAAGGACCAGCAGGGAAAGCTAGTGCTCTGCTTCTTCAGCACACAAGCAGCTTTGCAACGGGGTCACCATCATTGCAGTCTCTCCTCGGTTTCCTACCTAAAAGTCCATTTGAATCCAAATTCTCAGGTGGTCTCTCTCAGCTGCCCAGCAGCACAGTTAGTACAGCACGAACGTTTGGCCTCTGCTCCCACAGCAGAAGAGCCAGGATTGAAAGCTGGTGCTGGACCTGTTCAGCACACAATCCCTTTTACATTGGTGCATTCATCGTTGCTTTCACTGCTCACTTTCATACAGGAAAAGCATTTGAATGGAATCAGTCCAGAGCCTGCTCTCTGCTGCGCAGCAACACAGTCAGCACAGAATGAACAGTGGCATCTGCTCACACGGCAGAAGGAGCAGCAGGGAAAGCTAGTGCTCTGCTTCTTCAGCACACAAGCAGCTTTGCAACGGGGTCACCATCATTGCAGTCTCTCCTCGGCTTCATACCTAAAAGTCCATTTGAATCCAAATTCTCAGGTGGTGTCTCTCAGCTGCCCAGCAGCACAGTTAGTACAGCACGAACGTTTGGCCTCTGCGCCCACAGCAGAAGAGCCAGGATTGAAAGCTGGTGCTGGACCTGTTCAGCACACAATCCCCTTTACATTGGTGCCTCCATCGTTGCTTTCACTGCTAACACTCATACAGGAAAAGCATTTGAATAGAATCCGTCCAGAGCCTGCTCCCTGCTGGCAGCAACACAGCACAGAATGAACAGTGGCATCTGCTCACACGGCAGAAGAGCAGCAGGGAAAGCTAGTGCTCTGCTTCTTCAGCACACAAGCAGCTTTGCAACGGGGTCACCATCATTGCAGTCTCTCCTCGGTTTCATACCTAAAAGTCCATTTGAATCCAAATTCTCAGGTGGTGTCTCTCAGCTGCCCAGCAGCACAGTGAGTACAGCACGAACGTTTGGCCTCTGCTCCCACAGCAGAAGAGCCAGGATTGAAAGCTGGTGCTGGACCTGTTCAGCACACAATCCCTTTTACATTGGTGCATTCATCGTTGCTTTCACTGCTAACACTCATACAGGAAAAGCATTTGAATAGAATCCGTCCAGAGCCTGCTCCCTGCTGGCAGCAACACAGCACAGAATGAACAGTGGCATCTGATCACACGGCAGAAGGAGCAGCAGGGAAAGCTAGTGCTCTGCTTCTTCAGCACACAAGCAGCTTTGCAACGGGGTCACCATCATTGCAGTCTCTCCTCGGTTTCATACCTAAAAGTCCATTTGAATCCAAATTCTCAGGTGGTGTCTCTCAGCTGCCCAGCAGCACAGTGAGTACAGCACGAATGTTTGGCCTCTGCTCCCACAGCAGAACAGACAGGATTGAAAGCTGGTGCTGGACCTGTTCAGCACACAATCCCTTTTACATTGGTGCATTCATCGTTGCTTTCACTGCTCACTTTCATACAGGAAAAGCATTTGAATGGAATCAGTCCAGAGGCTGCTCTCTGCTGCGCAGCAACACAGTCAGCACAGAATGAACAGTGGCATCTGCTCACACGGCAGAAGGAGCAGCAGGGAAAGCTAGTGCTCTGCTTCTTCAGCACACAAGCAGCTTTGCAACGGGGTCACCATCATTGCAGTCTCTCCTCGGGTTCATACCTAAAAGTCCATTTGAATCCAAATTCTCAGGTGGTGTCTCTCAGCTGCCCAGCAGCACAGTTAGTACAGCACGAACGTTTGGCCAATGCTCCCACAGCAGAAGAGCCAGGATTGAAAGCTGGTGCTGGACCTGTTCAGCACACAATCACCTTTACATTGGTGCCTCCATCGTTGCTTTCACTGCTCACATTCATACAGGAAAAGCATTTGAATGGAATCAGTCCAGAGGCTGCTCTCTGCTGCGCAGCAACACAGTCAGCACAGAATGAACAGTGGCATCTGCTCACACGGGAGAAGGAGCAGCAGGGAAAGCTAGTGCTCTGCTTCTTCAGCACACAAGCAGCTTTGCAACGGGGTCACCATCATTGCAGTCTCTCCTCGGTTTCATACCTAAAAGTCCATTTGAATCCAAATTCTCAGGTGGTGTCTCTCAGCTGCCCAGCAGCACAGTGAGTACAGCACGAACGTTTGGCCTCTGCTCCCACAGCAGAAGAGCCAGGATTGAAAGCTGGTGCTGGACCTGTTCAGCACACAATCCCCTTTACATTGGTGCATCCATCGTTGCTTTCACTGCTAACACTCATACAGGAAAAGCATTTGAATGGAATCAGTCCAGAGGCTGCTCTCTGCTGCGCAGCAACACAGTCAGCACAGAATGAACAGTGGCATCTGCTCACACGGCAGAAGGAGCAGCAGGGAAAACTAGTGCTCTGCTTCTTCAGCACACAAGCAGCTTTGCAACGGGGTCACCATCATTGCAGTCTCTCCTCGGTTTCATACCTAAAAGTCCATTTGAATCCAAATTCTCAAGCGGTCTCAGCTGCCCAGCAGCACAGTGAGTACAGCACGAACGTTTGGCATCTGCTCCCACAGCAGAAGAGCAAGGATTGAAAGCTGGTGCTGGACCTGTTCAGCACACAATCCCCTTTACATTGGTGCATCCATCGTTGCTTTCACTGCTAACACTCGTACAGGAAAAGCATTTGAATAGAATCAGTCCAGAGCCTTCTCTCTGCTGCGCAGCAACACAGTCAGCACAGAATGAACAGTGGCATCTGCTCACACGGCAGAAGGAGCAGCAGGGAAAGCTAGTGCTCTGCTTCTTCAGCACACAAGCAGCTTTGCAACGGGGTCACCATCATTGCAGTCTCTAATCGGTTTCATACCTAAAAGTCCATTTGAATCCAAATTCTCAGGTGGTGTCGCTCAGCTGCCCAGCAGCACAGTGAGTACAGCACGAACGTTTGGCCTCTGCTCCCACAGCAGAAGAGCCAGGATTGAAAGCTGGTGCTGGACCTGTTCAGCACACAATCCCCTTTACATTGGTGCCCCCATCGTTGCTTTCACTGCTAACACTCATACAGGAAAAGCATTTGAATAGAATCCGTCCAGAGCCTGCTCTCTGCTGCGCAGCAACACAGTCAGCACAGAATGAACAGTGGCATCTGCTCACACGGCAGAAGGAGCAGCAGGGAAAGCTAGTACTCTGCTTCTTCAGCACACAAGCAGCTTTGCAACGGGGTCACCATCATTGCAGTCTCTCCTCGGTTTCCTACCTAAAAGTCCATTTGAATCCAAATTCTCAGGTGGTGTCTCTCAGCTGCCCAGCAGCACAGTTAGTACAGCACGAACGTTTGGCCTCTGCTCCCACAGCAGAAGAGCCAGGATTGAAAGCTGGTGCTGGACCTGTTCAGCACACAATCACCTTTACATTGGTGCCTCCATCGTTGCTTTCACTGCTCACATTCATACAGGAAAACCATTTGAATGGAATCAGTCCAGAGGCTGCTCTCTGCTGCGCAGCAACACAGTCAGCACAGAATGAACAGTGGCATCTGCTCACACGGCAGAAGGAGCAGCAGGGAAAGCTAGTGCTCTGCTTCTTCAGCACACAAGCAGCTTTGCAACGGGGTCACCATCATTGCAGTCTCTCCTCGGCTTCATACCTAAAAGTCCATTTGAATCCGAATTCTCAGGTGGTGTCGCTCAGCTGCCCAGCAGCACAGTGAGTACAGCACGAACGTTTGGCCTCTGCTCCCACAGCAGAAGAGCCAGGATTGAAAGCTGGTGCTGGACCTGTTCAGCACACAATCCCCTTTACACTGGTGCCTCCATCGTTGCTTTCACTGCTCACTTTCATACAGGAAAAGCATTTGAATGGAATCAGTCCAGAGCCTGCTCTCTGCTGCGCAGGAACACAGTCAGCACAGAATGAACAGTGGCATCTGCTCACACGGCAGAAGGAGCAGCAGGGAAAGCTAGTGCTCTGCTTCTTCAGCACACAAGCAGCTTTGCAACGGGGTCACCATCATTGCAGTCTCTCCTCGGTTTCATACCTAAAAGTCCATTTGAATCCAAATTCTCAAGCGGTCTCAGCTGCCCAGCAGCACAGTGAGTTCTGCACGAACGTTTGGCATCTGCTCCCACAGCAGAAGAGCAAGGATTGAAAGCTGGTGCTGGACCTGTTCAGCACACAATCCCCTTTACATTGGTGCCTCCATCGGTGCTTTCACTGCTAACACTCATACAGGAAAAGCATTTGAATGGAATCAGTCCAGAGCCTGCTCCCTGCTGGCAGCAACACAGCACAGAATGAACAGTGGCATCTGCTCACACGGCAGAAGGACCAGCAGGGAAAGCTAGTGCTGTGTCTCTTCAGCACACAAGCAGCTTTGCAACGGGGTCACCATCATTGCAGTCTCTCCTCGGTTTCCTACCTAGAAGTCCATTTGAATCCAAATTCTCAGGTGGTGTCTCTCAGCTGCCCAGCAGCACAGTTAGTACAGCACGAACGTTTGGCCTCTGCTCCCACAGCAGAAGAGCCAGGATTGAAAGCTGGTGCTGGACCTGTTCAGCACACAATCACCTTTACATTGGTGCATCCATCGTTGCTTTCACTGCTCACTTTCATACAGGAAAAGCATTTGAATGGAATCAGTTCAGAGGCTGCTCTCTGCTTCGCAGCAACACAGTCAGCACAGAATGAACAGTGGCATCTGCTCACACGGCAGAAGGAGCAGCAGGGAAAGCTAGTGCTGTGTCTCTTCAGCACACAAGCAGCTTTGCAACGGGGTTACCATCATTGCAGTCTCTCCTCGGTTTCATACCTAAAAGTCCATTTGAATCCAAATTCTCAGGTGGTGTCGCTCAGCTGCCCAGCAGCACAGTGAGTACAGCACGAACGTTTGGCCTCTGCTCCCACAGCAGAAGAGCCAGGATTGAAAGCTGGTGCTGGACCTGTTCAGCACACAATCCCCTTTACATTGGTGCCTCCATCGTTGCTTTCACTGCTAACACTCATACAGGAAAAGCATTTGAATGGAATCAGTCCAGAGCCTGCTCCCTGCTGGCAGCAACACAGCACAGAATGAACAGTGGCATCTGCTCACACGGCAGAAGGAGCAGCAGGGAAAGCTAGTGCTCTGCTTCTTCAGCACACAAGCAGCTTTGCAACGGGGTCACCATCATTGCAGTCTCTCCTCGGTTTCCTACCTAAAAGTCCATTTGAATCCAAATTCTCAGGTGGTGTCTCTCAGCTGCCCAGCAGCACAGTTAGTACAGCACGAACGTTTGGCCTCTGCTCCCACAGCAGAAGAGCCAGGATTGAAAGCTGGTGCTGGACCTGTTCAGCACACAATCCCCTTTACATTGGTGCCTCCATCGTTGCTTTCACTGCTCGCATTCATACAGGAAAAGCATTTCAATGGAATCAGTCCAGAGCCTGCTCTCTGCTGCGCAGCAACACAGTCAGCACAGAATGAACAGTGGCATCTGCTCACACGGCAGAAGGAGCAGCAGGGAAAGCTAGTGCTCTGCTTCTTCAGCACACAAGCAGCTTTGCAACGGGGTCACCATCATTGCAGTCTCTCCTCGGGTTCATACCTAAAAGGCCATTTGAATCCAAATTCTCAAGTGGTCTCAGCTGCCCAGCAGCACAGTGAGTACAGCACGAACGTTTGGCATCTGCTCCCACAGCAGAAGAGCCAGGATTGAAAGCTGGTGCTGGACCTGTTCAGCACACAATCACCTTTACATTGGTGCATCCATCGTTGCTTTCACTGCTCACTTTCATACAGGAAAAGCATTTGAATGGTATCACCCCTGAGCCTGCTCTCTGCTGCGCAGCAACACAGTCAGCACAGAATGAACAGTGGCATCTGCTCACACGGCAGAAGGAGCAGCAGGGAAAGCTAGTGCTGTGTCTCTTCAGCACACAAGCAGCTTTGCAACGGGGTCACCATCATTGCAGTCTCTCCTCGGTTTCATACCTAAAAGTCCATTTGAATCCAAATTCTCAGGTGGTGTCGCTCAGCTGCCCAGCAGCACAGTGAGTACAGCACGAACGTTTGGCCTCTGCTCCCACAGCAGAAGAGCCAGGATTGAAAGCTGGTGCTGGACCTGTTCAGCACACAATCCCTTTTACATTGGTGCCTCCATCGTTGCTTTCACTGCTAACACTCATACAGGAAAAGCATTTGAATGGAATCAGTCCAGAGCCTGCTCTCTGCTGCGCAGCAACACAGTCAGCACAGAATGAACAGTGGCATCTGCTCACACGGCAGAAGGAGCAGCAGGGAAAGCTAGTGCTCTGCTTCTTCAGCACACAAGCAGCTTTGCAACGGGGTCACCATCATTGCAGTCTCTCCTCGGGTTCATACCTAAAAGTCCATTTGAATCCAAATTCTCAGGTGGTGTCTCTCAGCTGCCCAGCAGCACAGTTAGTACAGCACGAACGTTTGGCCTCTGCTCCCACAGCAGAAGAGCCAGGATTGAAAGCTGGTGCTGGACCTGTTCAGCACACAATCCCCTTTACATTGGTGCCTCCATCGTTGCTTTCACTGCTCACTTTCATACAGGAAAAGCATTTGAATGGAATCAGTCCAGAGCCTGCTCTCTGCTGCGCAGCAACACAGTCAGCACAGAATGAACAGTGGCATCTGCTCACACAGCAGAAGGAGCAGCAGGGAAAGCTAGTGCTCTGCTTCTTCAGCACACAAGAAGCTTTGCAACGGGGTCACCATCATTGCAGTCTCTCCTCGGTTTCATACCTAAAAGTCCATTTAAATCCAAATTCTCAAGCGGTCTCAGCTGCCCAGCAGCACAGTTAGTACAGCACGAACGTTTGGCATCTGCTCCCACAGCAGAAGAGCAAGGATTGAAAGCTGGTGCTGGACCTGTTCAGCACACAATCCCCTTTACATTGGTGCCTCCATCGTTGCTTTCACTGCTAACACTCGTACAGGAAAAGCATTTGAATAGAATCAGTCCAGAGCCTGCTCCCTGATGGCAGCAACACAGCACAGAATGAACAGGGGCATCTGCTCACACGGCAGAAGGACCAGCAGGGAAAGCTAGTGCTGTGTCTCTTCAGCACACAAGAAGCTTTGCAACGGGGTCACCATCATTGCAGTCTCTCCTCGGTTTCATACCTAAAAGTCCATTTGAATCCAAATTCTCAGGTGGTGTCTCTCAGCTGCCCAGCAGCACAGTTAGTACAGCACGAACGTTTGGCCTCTGCTCCCACAGCAGAAGAGCCAGGATTGAAAGCTGGTGCTGGACCTGTTCAGCACACAATCCCCTTTACATTCGTGCCTCCATCGTTGCTTTCACTGCTCACATTCATACAGGAAAAGCATTTGAATGGAATCAGTCCAGAGGCTGCTCTCTGCTGCGCAGCAACACAGTCAGCACAGAATGAACAGTGGCATCTGCTCACACGGCAGAAGGAGCAGCAGGGAAAGCTAGTGCTCTGCTTCTTCAGCACACAAGCAGCTTTGCAACGGGGTCACCATCATTGCAGTCTCTCCTCGGGTTCATACCTAAAAGATCATTTGAATCCAAATTCTCAAGTGGTCTCAGCTGCCCAGCAGCACAGTGAGTACAGCACGAACGTTTGGCATCTGCTCCCACAGCAGAAGAGCCAGGATTGAAAGCTGGTGCTGGACCTGTTCAGCACACAATCCCCTTTACATTGGTGCCTCCATCGTTGCTTTCACTGCTCACTTTCATACAGGAAAAGCATTTGAATGGAATCAGTCCAGGGCCTGCTCTCTGCTGCGCAGGAACACAGTCAGCACAGAATGAACAGTGGCATCTGCTCACACGGCAGAAGGAGCAGCAGGGAAAGCTAGTGCTCTGCTTCTTCAGCACACAAGCAGCTTTGCAACGGGGTCACCATCATTGCAGTCTCTCCTCGGGTTCATACCTAAAAGTCCATTTGAATCCAAATTCTCAGGTGGTGTCTCTCAGCTGCCCAGCAGCACAGTTAGTACAGCACGAACGTTTGGCCTCTGCTCCCACAGCAGAAGAGCCAGGATTGAAAGCTGGTGCTGGACCTGTTCAGCACACAATCCCTTTTACATTGGTGCATTCATCGTTGCTTTCACTGCTCACTTTCATACAGGAAAAGCATTTGAATGGAATCAGTCCAGAGGCTGCTCTCTGCTGCGCAGCAACACAGTCAGCACAGAATGAACAGTGGCATCTGCTCACACGGCAGAAGGAGCAGCAGGGAAAGCTAGTGCTCTGCTTCTTCAGCACACAAGCAGCTTTGCAACGGGGTCACCATCATTGCAGTCTCTCCTCGGTTTCATACCTAAAAGTCCATTTGAATCCAAATTCTCAGGTGGTGTCTCTCAGCTGCCCAGCAGCACAGTTAGTACAGCACGAACGTTTGGCCTCTGCTCCCACAGCAGAAGAGCCAGGATTGAAAGCTGGTGCTGGACCTGTTCAGCACACAATCCCTTTTACATTGGTGCATTCATCGTTGCTTTCACTGCTCACTTTCATACAGGAAAAGCATTTGAATGGAATCGGTCCAGAGGCTGCTCCCTGCTGCGCAGCAACACAGTCAGCACAGAATGAACAGTGGCATCTGCTCACACGGCAGAAGGAGCAGCAGGGAAAGCTAGTGCTCTGCTTCATCAGCACACAAGCAGCTTTGCAACGGGGTTACCATCATTGCAGTCTCTCCTCGGTTTCATACCTAAAAGTCCATTTGAATCCAAATTCTCAGGTGGTCTCTCTCGGCTGCCCAGCAGCACAGTGAGTACAGCACGAACGTTTGGCCTCTGCTCCCACAGCAGAAGAGCCAGGATTGAAAGCTGGTGCTGGACCTGTTCAGCACACAATCCCCTTTACATTGGTGCCTCCATCGTTGCTTTCACTGCTCACTTTCATACAGGAAAAGCATTTGAATGGAATCAGTCCAGAGCCTGCTCTCTGCTGCGCAGCAACACAGTCAGCACAGAATGAACAGTGGCATCTGCTCACACGGCAGAAGGAGCAGCAGGGAAAGCTAGTGCTCTGCTTCTTCAGCACACAAGAAGCTTTGCAACGGGGTCACCATCATTGCAGTCTCTCCTCGGTTTCATACCTAAAAGTCCATTTAAATCCAAATTCTCAAGCGGTCTCAGATGCCCAGCAGCACAGTTAGTACAGCACGAACGTTTGGCATCTGCTCCCACAGCAGAAGAGCAAGGATTGAAAGCTGGTGCTGGACCTGTTCAGCACACAATCCCCTTTACATTGGTGCATCCATCGTTGCTTTCACTGCTAACACTCGTACAGGAAAAGCATTTGAATAGAATCAGTCCAGAGCCTGCTCCCTGATGGCAGCAACACAGCACAGAATGAACAGGGGCATCTGCTCACACGGCAGAAGGACCAGCAGGGAAAGCTAGTGCTGTGTCTCTTCAGCACACAAGAAGCTTTGCAACGGGGTCACCATCATTGCAGTCTCTCCTCGGTTTCATACCTAAAAGTCCATTTGAATCCAAATTCTCAGGTGGTGTCTCTCAGCTGCCCAGCAGCACAGTTAGTACAGCACGAACGTTTGGCCTCTGCTCCCACAGCAGAAGAGCCAGGATTGAAAGCTGGTGCTGGACCTGTTCAGCACACAATCCCCTTTACATTCGTGCCTCCATCGTTGCTTTCACTGCTCACATTCATACAGGAAAAGCATTTGAATGGAATCAGTCCAGAGGCTGCTCTCTGCTGCGCAGCAACACAGTCAGCACAGAATGAACAGTGGCATCTGCTCACACGGCAGAAGGAGCAGCAGGGAAAGCTAGTGCTCTGCTTCTTCAGCACACAAGCAGCTTTGCAACGGGGTCACCATCATTGCAGTCTCTCCTCGGGTTCATACCTAAAAGTCCATTTGAATCCAAATTCTCAGGTGGTGTCTCTCAGCTTCCCAGCAGCACAGTTAGTACAGCACGAACGTTTGGCCTCTGCTCCCACAGCAGAAGAGCCAGGATTGAAAGCTGGTGCTGGACCTGTTCAGCACACAATCCCTTTTACATTGGTGCATTCATCGTTGCTTTCACTGCTCACTTTCATACAGGAAAAGCATTTGAATGGAATCAGTCCAGAGGCTGCTCTCTGCTGCGCAGCAACACAGTCAGCACAGAATGAACAGTGGCATCTGCTCACACGGCAGAAGGAGCAGCAGGGAAAGCTAGTGCTCTGCTTCTTCAGCACACAAGCAGCTTTGCAACGGGGTCACCATCATTGCAGTCTCTCCTCGGTTTCCTACCTAAAAGTCCATTTGAATCCAAATTCTCAGGTGGTGTCTCTCAGCTGCCCAGCAGCACAGTGAGTACAGCACGAACGTTTGGCATCTGCTCCCACAGCAGAAGAGCCAGGATTGAAAGCTGGTGCTGGACCTGTTCAGCACACAATCCCCTTTACATTGGTGCCTCCATCGTTGCTTTCACTGCTCACTTTCATACAGGAAAAGCATTTGAATAGAATCCGTCCAGAGCCTGCTCCCTGCTGGCAGCAACACAGCACAGAATGAACAGTGGCATCTGCTCACACGGCAGAAGGACCAGCAGGGAAAGCTCGGGCTGTGTCTCTTCAGCACACAAGCAGCTTTGCAACGGGGTCACCATCATTGCAGTCTCTCCTCGGTTTCCTGCCTAAAAGTCCATTTGAATCCAATTTCTCAGGTGGTGTCTCTCAGCTGCCCAGCAGCACAGTTAGTACAGCACGAACGTTTGGCCTCTGCTCCCACAGCAGAAGAGCCAGGATTGAAAGCTGGTGCTGGACCTGTTCAGCACACGATCACCTTTACATTGGTGCCTCCATCGTTGCTTTCACTGCTAACACTCATACAGGAAAAGCATTTGAATAGAATCAGTCCAGAGGCTGCTCTCTGCTGCGCAGCAACACAGTCAGCACAGAATGAACAGTGGCATCTGCTCACACGGCAGAAGGAGCAGCAGGGAAAGCTAGTGCTCTGCTTCTTCAGCACACAAGCAGCTTTGCAACGGGGTCACCATCATTGCAGTCTCTCCTCGGTTTCATACCTAAAAGTCCATTTGAATCCAAATTCTCAGGTGGTGTCTCTCAGCTGCCCAGCAGCACAGTTAGTACAGCACGAACGTTTGGCCTCTGCTCCCACAGCAGAAGAGCCAGGATTGAAAGCTGGTGCTGGACCTGTTCAGCACACAATCACCTTTACATTCGTGCATCCATCGTTGCTTTCACTGCTCACTTTCATACAGGAAAAGCATTTGAATGGAATCAGTCCAGAGCCTGCTCCCTGCTGCTCAGGAACACAGTCAGCACAGAATGAACAGTGGCATCTGCTCACACGGCAGAAGGAGCAGCAGGGAAAGCTAGTGCTCTGCTTCTTCAGCACACAAGCAGCTTTGCAACGGGGTCACCATCATTGCAGTCTCTCCTCGGTTTCATACCTAAAAGTCCATTTGAATCCAAATTCTCAGGTGGTGTCTCTCAGCTGCCCAGCAGCACAGTGAGTACAGCACGAACGTTTGGCCTCTGCTCCCACAGCAGAAGAGCCAGGATTGAAAGCTGGTGCTGGACCTGTTCAGCACACAATCACCTTTACATTGGTGCCTCCATCGTTGCTTTCACTGCTCACTTTCATACAGGAAAAGCATTTGAATAGAATCCGTCCAGAGCCTGCTCCCTGCTGGCAGCAACACAGCACAGAATGAACAGTGGCATCTGCTCACACGGCAGAAGGAGCAGCAGGGAAAGCTAGTGCTCTGCTTCTTCAGCACACAAGCAGCTTTGCAACGGGGTCACCATCATTGCAGTCTCTCCTCGGTTTCCTGCCTAAAAGTCCATTTGAATCCAATTTCTCAGGTGGTGTCTCTCAGCTGCCCAGCAGCACAGTTAGTACAGCACGAACGTTTGGCCTCTGCTCCCACAGCAGAAGAGCCAGGATTGAAAGCTGGTGCTGGACCTGTTCAGCACACGATCACCTTTACATTGGTGCCTCCATCGTTGCTTTCACTGCTAACACTCATACAGGAAAAGCATTTGAATAGAATCAGTCCAGAGGCTGCTCTCTGCTGCGCAGCAACACAGTCAGCACAGAATGAACAGTGGCATCTGCTCACACGGCAGAAGGAGCAGCAGGGAAAGCTAGTGCTCTGCTTCTTCAGCACACAAGCAGCTTTGCAACGGGGTCACCATCATTGCAGTCTCTCCTCGGTTTCATACCTAAAAGTCCATTTGAATCCAAATTCTCAGGTGGTGTCTCTCAGCTGCCCAGCAGCACAGTTAGTACAGCACGAACGTTTGGCCTCTGCTCCCACAGCAGAAGAGCCAGGATTGAAAGCTGGTGCTGGACCTGTCCAGCACACAATCACCTTTACATTGGTGCATCCATCGTTGCTTTCACTGCTCACTTTCATACAGGAAAAGCATTTGAATGGAATCAGTCCAGAGCCTGCTCCCTGCTGCTCAGGAACACAGTCAGCACAGAATGAACAGTGGCATCTGCTCACACGGCAGAAGGACCAGCAGGGAAAGCTCGGGCTGTGTCTCTTCAGCACACAAGCAGCTTTGCAACGGGGTCACCATCATTGCAGTCTCTCCTCGGTTTCCTACCTAAAAGTCCATTTGAATCCAAATTCTCAGGTGGTGTCTCTCAGCTGCCCAGCAGCACAGTGAGTACAGCACGAACGTTTGGCCTCTGCTCCCACAGCAGAAGAGCCAGGATTGAAAGCTGGTGCTGGACCTGTTCAGCACACAATCCCCTTTACATTGGTGCCTCCATCGTTGCTTTCACTGCTCACTTTCATACAGGAAAAGCATTTGAATGGAATCAGTCCAGAGCCTGCTCTCTGCTGCGCAGCAACACAGTCAGCAGAGAATGAGCAGTGGCATCTGCTCACACGGCAGAAGGAGCAGCAGGGAAAGCTAGTGCTCTGCTTCTTCAGCACACAAGCAGCTTTGCAACGGGGTCACCATCATTGCAGTCTCTCCTCGGCTTCATACCTAAAAGTCCATTTGAATCCGAAATCTCAGGTGGTGTCGCTCAGCTGCCCAGCAGCACAGTGAGTACAGCACGAACGTTTGGCCTCTGCTCCCCCAGCAGAAGAGCTAAGATTGAAAGCTGCTGCTGGACCTTTTCAGCACACAATCCCCTTTACATTGGTGCCTCCATCGTTGCTTTCACTGCTCACTTTCATACAGGAAAAGCATTTGAATGGAATCAGTCCAGAGGCTGCTCTCTGCTGCGCAGCAACACAGTCAGCACAGAATGAACAGGGACATCTGCTCACACGGCAGAAGGACCAGCAGGGAAAGCTAGTGCTGTGTCTCTTCAGCACACAAGCAGCTTTGCAACGGGGTCACCATCATTGCAGTCTCTCCTCGGTTTCCTACCTAAAAGTCCATTTGAATCCAAATTCTCAGGTGGTGTCTCTCAGCTGCCCAGCAGCACAGTGAGTACAGCACGAACGTTTGGCCTCTGCTCCCACAGCAGAAGAGCCAGGATTGAAAGCTGGTGCTGGACCTGTTCAGCACACAATCCCCTTTACATTGGTGCCTCCATCGTTGCTTTCACTGCTAACACTCATACAGGAAAAGCATTTGAATGGAATCAGCCCTGAGCCTGCTCCCTGCTGGCAGCAACACAGCACAGAATGAACAGTGGCATCTGCTCACACGGCAGAAGGACCAGCAGGGAAAGCTAGTGCTGTGTCTCTTCAGCACACAAGCAGCTTTGCAACGGGGTCACCATCATTGCAGTCTCTCCTCGGTTTCCTACCTAAAAGTCCATTTGAATCCAAATTCTCAGGTGGTGTCTCTCAGCTGCCCAGCAGCACAGTTAGTACAGCACGAACGTTTGGCCTCTGCTCCCACAGCAGAAGAGCCAGGATTGAAAGCTGCTGCTGGACCTGTTCAGCACACAATCACCTTTACATTGGTGCCTCCATCGTTGCTTTCACTGCTCACATTCATACAGGAAAAGCATTTGAATGGAATCAGTCCAGAGGCTGCTCTCTGCTGCGCAGCAACACAGTCAGCACAGAATGAACAGTGGCATCTGCTCACACGGCAGAAGGAGCAGCAGGGAAAGCTAGTGCTCTGCTTCTTCAGCACACAAGCAGCTTTGCAACGGGGTCACCATCATTGCAGTCTCTCCTCGGTTTCATACCTAAAAGTCCATTTGCATCCAAATTCTCAAGCGGTCTCAGCTGCCCAGCAGCACAGTGAGTACAGCACGAACTTTTGGCATCTGCTCCCACAGCAGAAGATCAAGGATTGAAAGCTGGTGCTGGACCTGTTCAGCACACAATCCCCTTTACATTGGTGCCTCCATCGTTGCTTTCACTGCTAACACTCGTACAGGAAAAGCATTTGAATAGAATCAGTCCAGAGCCTGCTCCCTGCTGGCAGCAACACAGCACAGAATGAACAGGGGCATCTGCTCACACGGCAGAAGGACCAGCAGGGAAAGCTAGTGCTGTGTCTCTTCAGCACACAAGAAGCTTTGCAATGGGGTCACCATCATTGCAGTCTCTCCTCGGTTTCATACCTAAAAGTCCATTTGAATCCAAATTCTCAGGTGGTGTCTCTCAGCTGCCCAGCAGCACAGTTAGTACAGCACGAACGTTTGGCCTCTGCTCCCACAGCAGAAGAGCCAGGATTGAAAGCTGGTGCTGGACCTGTTCAGCACACAATCACCTTTACATTGGTGCCTCCATCGTTGCTTTCACTGCTCACATTCATACAGGAAAAGCATTTGAATGGAATTAGTCCAGAGGCTGCTCTCTGCTGCGCAGCAACACAGTCAGCACAGAATGAACAGTGGCATCTGCTCACACGGCAGAAGGACCAGCAGGGAAAGCTAGTGCTCTGCTTCTTCAGCACACAAGCAGCTTTGCAAAGGGGTCACCATCATTGCAGTCTCTCCTCGGGTTCATACCTAAAAGTCCATTTGAATCCAAATTCTCAGGTGGTGTCTCTCAGCTGCCCAGCAGCACAGTTAGTACAGCACGAACTTTTGGCCTCTGCTCCCACAGCAGAAGAGCCAGGATTGAAAGCTGGTGCTGGACCTGTTCAGCACACAATCCCCTTTACATTGGTGCCTCCATCGTTGCTTTCACTGCTCACATTCATACAGGAAAAGCATTTGAATGGAATCAGTCCAGAGGCTGCTCTCTGCTGCGCAGCAACACAGTCAGCACAGAATGAACAGTGGCATCTGCTCACACGGCAGAAGGAGCAGCAGGGAAAGCTAGTGCTCTGCTTCTTCAGCACACAAGCAGCTTTGCAACGGGGTCACCATCATTGCAGTCTCTCCTCGGTTTCATACCTAAAAGTCCATTTGAATCCAAATTCTCAGGTGGTGTCTCTCAGCTGCCCAGCAGCACAGCGAGTACAGCACGAACGTTTGGCCTCTGCTCCCACAGCAGAAGAGCCAGGATTGAAAGCTGGTGCTGGACCTGTTCAGCACACAATCCCCTTTACATTGGTGCCTCCATCGTTGCTTTCACTGCTAACACTAATACAGGAAAAGCATTTGAATAGAATCCGTCCAGAGCCTGCTCCCTGCTGCGCAGCAACACATCACAGAATGAACAGTGGCATCTGCTCACACGGCAGAAGGAGCAGCAGGGAAAGCTAGTGCTCTGCTTCTTCAGCACACAAGCAGCTTTGCAACGGGGTCACCATCATTGCAGTCTCTCCTCGGCTTCATACCTAAAAGTCCATTTGAATCCGAATTCTCAGGTGGTGTCGCTCAGCTGCCCAGCAGCACAGTGAGTACAGCACGAACGTTTGGCATCTGCTCCCACAGCAGAAGAGCAACGATTGAAAGCTGGTGCTGGACCTGTTCAGCACACAATCCCCTTTACATTGGTGCCTCCATCGTTGCTTTCACTGCTAACACTCATACAGGAAAAGCATTTGAATGGAATCAGCCCAGAGCCTGCTCCCTGCTGGCAGCAACACAGCACAGAATGAACAGTGGCATCTGCTCACACGGCAGAAGGACCAGCAGGGAAAGCTAGTGCTGTGTCTCTTCAGCACACAAGCAGCTTTGCAACGGGGTCACCATCATTGCAGTCTCTCCTCGGTTTCATACCTAAAAGTCCATTTGAATCCAAATTCTCAGGTGGTGTCTCTCAGCTGCCCAGCAGCACAGTTAGTACAGCACGAACGTTTGGCCTCTGCTCCCACAGCAGAAGAGCCAGGATTGAAAGCTGGTGCTGGACCTGTTCAGCACACAATCACCTTTACATTGGTGCCTCCATCGTTGCTTTCACTGCTCACATTCATACAGGAAAAGCATTTGAATGGAATCAGTCCAGAGGCTGCTCTCTGCTGCGCAGCAACACAGCACAGAATGAACAGTGGCATCTGCTCACACGGCAGAAGGAGCAGCAGGGAAAGCTAGTGCTCTGCTTCTTCAGCACACAAGCAGCTTTGCAACGGGGTCACCATCATTGCAGTCTCTCCTCGGCTTCATACCTAAAAGTCCATTTGAATCCGAATTCTCAGGTGGTGTCGCTCAGCTGCCCAGCAGCACAGTGAGTACAGCACGAACGTTTGGCCTCTGCTCTCACAGCAGAAGAGCCAGGATTGAAAGCTGGTGCTGGACCTGTTCAGCACACAATCTCCTTTACATTGGTGCCTCCATCGTTGCTTTCACTGCTAACACTCATACAGGAAAAGCATTTGAATAGAATCCGTCCAGAGCCTGCTCCCTGCTGGCAGCAACACAGCACAGAATGAACAGTGGCATCTGCTCACACGGCAGAAGGAGCAGCAGGGAAAGCTAGTGCTCTGCTTCTTCAGCACACAAGCAGCTTTGCAACGGGGTCACCATCATTGCAGTCTCTCCTCGGTTTCATACCTAAAAGTCCATTTGAATCCAAATTCTCAGGTGGTGTCTCTCAGCTGCCCAGCAGCACAGTGAGTACAGCACGAACGTTTGGCCTCTGCTCCCATAGCAGAAGAGCCAGGATTGAAAGCTGGTGCTGGACCTGTTCAGCACACAATCCCCTTTACATTGGTGCATTCATCGTTGCTTTCACTGCTCACTTTCATACAGGAAAAGCATTTGAATGGAATCAGTCCAGAGGCTGCTCTCTGCTGCGCAGCAACACAGTCAGCACAGAATGAACAGTGGCATCTGCTCACACGGCAGAAGGAGCAGCAGGGAAAGCTAGTGCTCTGCTTCTTCAGCACACAAGCAGCTTTGCAACGGGGTCACCATCATTGCAGTCTCTCCTCGGTTTCATACCTAAAAGTCCATTTGAATCCAAATTCTCAGGTGGTGTCTCTCAGCTGCCCAGCAGCACAGTTAGTACAGCACGAACGTTTGGCCTCTGCTCCCACAGCAGAAGAGCCAGGATTGAAAGCTGGTGCTGGACCTGTTCAGCACACAATCACCTTTACATTGGTTCATCCATCGTTGCTTTCACTGCTCACATTCATACAGGAAAAGCATTTGAATGGAATCAGTCCAGAGGCTGCTCTCTGCTGCGCAGCAACACAGTCAGCACAGAATGAACAGTGGCATCTGCTCACAAGGCAGAAGGAGCAGCAGGGAAAGCTAGTGCTCTGCTTCTTCAGCACACAAGCAGCTTTGCAACGGGGTCACCATCATTGCAGTCTCTCCTCGGTTTCATACCTAAAAGTCCATTTGAATCCAAATTCTCAGGTGGTGTCTCTCAGCTGCCCAGCAGCACAGTTAGTACAGCACGAACGTTTGGCCTCTGCTCCCACAGCAGAAGAGCCAGGATTGAAAGCTGGTGCTGGACCTGTTCAGCACACAATCCCTTTTACATTGGTGCATTCATCGTTGCTTTCACTGCTCACTTTCATACAGGAAAAGCATTTGAATGGAATCAGTCCAGAGGCTGCTCTCTGCTGCGCAGCAACACAGCACAGAATGAACAGTGGCATCTGCTCACACGGCAGAAGGAGCAGCAGGGAAAGCTAGTGCTCTCCTTCTTCAGCACACAAGCAGCTTTGCAACGGGGTCACCATCATTGCAGTCTCTCCTCGGTTTCATACCTAAAAGTCCATTTGAATCCAAATTCTCAAGCGGTCTCAGCTGCCCAGCAGCACAGTGAGTACAGCACGAACGTTTGGCATCTGCTCCCACAGCAGAAGAGCAACGATTGAAAGCTGGTGCTGGACCTGTTCAGCACACAATCCCCTTTACATTGGTGCCTCCATCGTTGCTTTCACTGCTAACACTCGTACAGGAAAAGCAGTTGAATAGAATCAGAGTAGAGCCTGCTCCCTGCTGGCAGCAACACAGCACAGAATGAACAGGGGCATCTGCTCACACGGCAGAAGGACCCGCAGGGAAAGCTAGTGCTGTGTCTCTTCAGCACACAAGAAGCTTTGCAACGGGGTCACCATCATTGCAGTCTCTCCTCGGTTTCCTACCTAAAAGTCCATTTGAATCCAAATTCTCAGGTGGTGTCTCTCAGCTGCCCAGCAGCACAGTGAGTACAGCACGAACGTTTGGCCTCTGCTCCCACAGCAGAAGAGCCAGGATTGAAAGCTGGTGCTGGACCTGTTCAGCACACAATCACCTTTACATTGGTGCCTCCATCGTTGCTTTCACTGCTCACTTTCATACAGGAAAACCATTTGAATGGAATCAGTCCAGAGCCTGCTCTCTGCTGCGCAGGAACACAGTCAGCACAGAATGAACAGTGGCATCTGCTCACAAGGCAGAAGGAGCAGCAGGGAAAGCTAGTGCTCTGCTTCTTCAGCACACACGCAGCTTTGCAACGGGGTCACCATCATTGCAGTCTCTCCTCGGCTTCATACCTAAAAGTCCATTTGAATCCGAATTCTCAGGTGGTGTCGCTCAGCTGCCCAGCAGCACAGTGAGTACAGCACGAACGTTTGGCCTCTGCTCCCACAGCAGAAGAGCCAGGATTGAAAGCTCGTGCTGGACCTGTTCAGCACACAATCCCCTTTACATTGGTGCCTCCATCGTTGCTTTCACTGCTAACACTCATACAGGAAAAGCATTTGAATAGAATCAGTCCAGAGCCTGCTCCCTGCTGGCAGCAACACAGCACAGAATGAACAGGGGCATCTGCTCACACGGCAGAAGGACCAGCAGGGAAAGATAGGGCTGTGTCTCTTCAGCACACAAGAAGCTTTGCAACGGGGTCACCATCATTGCAGTCTCTCCTCGGTTTCCTACCTAAAAGTCCATTTGAATCCAAATTCTCAGGTGGTGTCTCTCAGCTGCCCAGCAGCACAGTTAGTACAGCACGAACGTTTGGCCTCTGCTCCCACAGCAGAAGAGCCAGGATTGAAAGCTGGTGCTGGACCTGTTCAGCACACAATCCCTTTTACATTGGTGCCTCCATCGTTGCTTTCACTGCTCACTTTCATACAGGAAAAGCATTTGAATGGAATCAGTCCAGAGGCTGCTCTCTGCTGCGCAGCAACACAGTCAGCACAGAATGAACAGTGGCATCTGCTCACACGGCAGAAGGAGCAGCAGGGAAAGCTAGTGCTCTGCTTCTTCAGCACACAAGCAGCTTTGCAAAGTGGTCACCATCATTGCAGTCTCTCCTCGGTTTCATACCTAAAAGTCCATTTGAATACAAATTCACAGGTGGTCTCAGCTGCCCAGCAGCACAGTGAGTACAGCACGAACGTTTGGCCTCTGCTCCCACAGCAGAAGAGCCAGGATTGAAAGCTGGTGCTGGACCTGTTCAGCACACAATCACCTTTACATTGGTGCCTCCATCGTTGCTTTAACTGCTAACACTCATACAGGAAAAGCATTTGAATAGAATCCGTCCAGAGCCTGCTCCCTGCTGGCAGCAACACAGCGCAGAATGAACAGTGGCATCTGCTCACACGGCAGAAGGAGCAGCAGGGAAAGCTAGTGCTCTGCTTCTTCAGCACACAAGCAGCTTTGCAACGGGGTCACCATCATTGCAGTCTCTCCTCGGCTTCATACCTAAAAGTCCATTTGAATCCAAATTCTCAGGTGGTGTCGCTCAGCTGCCCAGCAGCACAGTGAGTACAGCACGAACGTTTGGCCTCTGCTCCCACAGCAGAAGAGCCAGGATTGAAAGCTGGTGCTGGACCTGTTCAGCACACAATCCCCTTTACATTGGTGCCTCCATCGTTGGTTTCACTGCTAACACTCATACAGGAAAAGCATTTGAATAGAATCCGTCCAGAGCCTGCTCCCTGCTGGCAGCAACACAGCACAGAATGAACAGTGGCATCTGCTCACACGGCAGAAGGAGCAGCAGGGAAAGCTAGTGCTCTGCTTCTTCAGCACACAAGCAGCTTTGCAACGGGGTCACCATCATTTCAGTCTCTCCTCGGTTTCATACATAAAGTCCATTTGAATCCAAATTCTCAAGCGGTCTCAGCTGCCCAGCAGCACAGTGAGTACAGCACGAACGTTTGGCATCTGCTCCCACAGCAGTAGAGCAAGGATTGAAAGCTGGTGCTGGACCTGTTCAGCACACAATCCCCTTTACATTGGTGCATCCATCGTTGCTTTCACTGCTAACACTCGTACAGGAAAAGCATTTGAATAGAATCAGTCCAGAGCCTGCTCCCTGCTGGCAGCAACACAGCACAGAATGAACAGGGGCATCTGCTCACACGGCAGAAGGACCAGCAGGGAAAGATAGGGGTGTGTCTCTTCAGCACACAAGCAGCTTTGCAACGGGGTCACCATCATTGCAGTCTCTCCTCGGTTTCATACCTAAAAGTCCATTTGAATCCAAATTCTCAGGTGGTGTCTCTCAGCTGCCCAGCAGCACAGTTAGTACAGCACGAACGTTTGGCCTCTGCTCCCACAGCAGAAGAGCCAGGATTGAAAGCTGGTGCTGGACCTGTTCAGCACACAATCCCCTTTACATTGGTGCCTCCATCGTTGCTTTCACTGCTCACTTTCATACAGGAAAAGCATTTGAAAGGAATCAGTCCAGAGCCTGCTCTCTGCTGCGCAGGAACACAGTCAGCACAGAATGAACAGTGGCATCTGCTCACACGGCAGAAGGAGCAGCAGGGAATGCTAGTGCTCTGCTTCTTCAGCACACAAGCAGCTTTGCAACGGGGTCACCATCATTGCAGTCTCTCCTCGGTTTCATACCTAAAAGTCCATTTGAATCCAAATTCTCAGGTAGTCTCTCTCAGCTGCCCAGCAGCACAGTTAGTACAGCACGAACGTTTGGCCTCTGCTCCCACAGCAGAAGAGCCAGGATTGAAAGCTGGTGCTGGACCTGTTCAGCACACAATCCCTTTACATTGGTGCATTCATCGTTGCTTTCACTGCTCACTTTCATACAGGAAAAGCATTTGAATGGAATCAGTCCAGAGGCTGCTCTCTGCTGCGCAGCAACACAGTCAGCACAGAATGAACAGTGGCATCTGCTCACACGGCAGAAGGAGCAGCAGGGAAAGCTAGTGCTCTGCTTCTTCAGCACACAAGCAGCTTTGCAACGGGGTCACCATCATTGCAGTCTCTCCTCGGTTTCATACCTAAAAGTCCATTTGAATCCAAATTCTCAGGTGGTGTCTCTCAGCTGCCCAGCAGCACAGTTAGTACAGCACGAACGTTTGGCCTCTGCTCCCACAGCAGAAGAGCCAGGATTGAAAGCTGGTGCTGGACCTGTTCAGCACACAATCCCTTTTACATTGGTGCATTCATCGTTGCTTTCACTGCTCACATTCATACAGGAAAAGCATTTGAATGGAATCAGTCCAGAGGCTGCTCTCTGCTGCGCAGCAACACAGTCAGCACAGAATGTACAGTGGCATCTGCTCACACGGCAGAAGGAGCAGCAGGGAAAGCTAGTGCTCTGCTTCTTCAGCACACAAGCAGCTTTGCAAAGGGGTCACCATCATTGCAGTCTCTCCTCGGTTTCATACCTAAAAGTCTATTTGAATCCAAATTCTCAAGCGGTCTCAGCTGCCCAGCAGCACAGTGAGTACAGCACGAACGTTTGGCCTCTGCTCCCACAGCAGAAGAGCCAGGATTGAAAGCTGGTGCTGGACCTGTTCAGCACACAATCCCTTTTACATTGGTGCCTCCATCGTTGCTTTCACTGCTCACTTTCATACAGGAAAAGCATTTGAATGGAATCAGTCCAGAGGCTGCTCTCTGCTGCGCAGCAACACAGTCAGCACAGAATGAACAGTGGCATCTGCTCACACGGCAGAAGGAGCAGCAGGGAAAGCTAGTGCTCTGCTTCTTCAGCACACAAGCAGCTTTGCAAAGTGGTCACCATCATTGCAGTCTCTCCTCGGTTTCATACCTAAAAGTCCATTTGAATACAAATTCACAGGTGGTCTCAGCTGCCCAGCAGCACAGTGAGTACAGCACGAACGTTTGGCCTCTGCTCCCACAGCAGAAGAGCCAGGATTGAAAGCTGGTGCTGGACCTGTTCAGCACACAATCACCTTTACATTGGTGCCTCCATCGTTGCTTTAACTGCTAACACTCATACAGGAAAAGCATTTGAATAGAATCCGTCCAGAGCCTGCTCCCTGCTGGCAGCAACACAGCGCAGAATGAACAGTGGCATCTGCTCACACGGCAGAAGGAGCAGCAGGGAAAGCTAGTGCTCTGCTTCTTCAGCACACAAGCAGCTTTGCAACGGGGTCACCATCATTGCAGTCTCTCCTCGGCTTCATACCTAAAAGTCCATTTGAATCCGAATTCTCAGGTGGTGTCGCTCAGCTGCCCAGCAGCACAGTGAGTACAGCACGAACGTTTGGCCTCTGCTCCCACAGCAGAAGAGCCAGGATTGAAAGCTGGTGCTGGACCTGTTCAGCACACAATCCCCTTTACATTGGTGCCTCCATCGTTGGTTTCACTGCTAACACTCATACAGGAAAAGCATTTGAATAGAATCCGTCCAGAGCCTGCTCCCTGCTGGCAGCAACACAGCACAGAATGAACAGTGGCATCTGCTCACACGGCAGAAGGAGCAGCAGGGAATGCTAGTGCTCTGCTTCTTCAGCACACAAGCAGCTTTGCAACGGGGTCACCATCATTTCAGTCTCTCCTCGGTTTCATACATAAAGTCCATTTGAATCCAAATTCTCAAGCGGTCTCAGCTGCCCAGCAGCACAGTGAGTGCAGCACGAACGTTTGGCATCTGCTCCCACAGCAGTAGAGCAAGGATTGAAAGCTGGTGCTGGACCTGTTCAGCACACAATCCCCTTTACATTGGTGCATCCATCGTTGCTTTCACTGCTAACACTCGTACAGGAAAAGCATTTGAATAGAATCAGTCCAGAGCCTGCTCCCTGCTGGCAGCAACACAGCACAGAATGAACAGGGGCATCTGCTCACACGGCAGAAGGACCAGCAGGGAAAGATAGGGCTGTGTCTCTTCAGCACACAAGAAGCTTTGCAACGGGGTCACCATCATTGCAGTCTCTCCTCGGTTTCATACCTAAAAGTCCATTTGAATCCAAATTCTCAGGTGGTGTCTCTCAGCTGCCCAGCAGCACAGTTAGTACAGCACGAACGTTTGGCCTCTGCTCCCACAGCAGAAGAGCCAGGATTGAAAGCTGGTGCTGGACCTGTTCAGCACACAATCCCCTTTACATTGGTGCCTCCATCGTTGCTTTCACTGCTCACTTTCATACAGGAAAAGCATTTGAAAGGAATCAGTCCAGAGCCTGCTCTCTGCTGCGCAGGAACACAGTCAGCAGAGAATGAACAGTGGCATCTGCTCACACGGCAGAAGGAGCAGCAGGGAAAGCTAGTGCTCTGCTTCTTCAGCACACAAGCAGCTTTGCAACGGGGTCACCATCATTTCAGTCTCTCCTCGGTTTCATACCTAAAAGTCCATTTGAATCCAAATTCTCAAGCGGTCTCAGCTGCCCAGCAGCACAGTGAGTACAGCACGAACGTTTGGCATCTGCTCCCACAGCAGAAGAGCAAGGATTGAAAGCTGGTGCTGGACCTGTTCAGCACACAATCCCCTTTACATTGGTGCATCCATCGTTGCTTTCACTGCCAACACTCGTACAGGAAAAGTATTTGAATAGAATCAGTCCAGAGCCTGCTCCCTGCTGGCAGCAACACAGCACAGAATGAACAGGGGCATCTGCTCACACGGCAGAAGGAGCAGCAGGGAAAGCTAGTGCTGTGTCTCTTCATCACACAAGAAGCTTTGCAACGGGGTCACCATCATTGCAGTCTCTCCTCGGTTTCATACCTAAAAGTCCATTTGAATCCAAATTCTCAGGTGGTGTCTCTCAGCTGCCCAGCAGCACAGTTAGTACAGCACGAACGTTTGGCCTCTGCTCCCACAGCAGAAGAGCCAGGATTGATAGCTGGTGCTGGACCTGTTCAGCACACAATCCCTTTTACATTGGTGCATTCATCGTTGCTTTCACTGCTCACTTTCATACAGGAAAAGCATTTGAATGGTATCACCCCTGAGCCTGCTCTCTGCTGCGCAGCAACACAGTCAGCACAGAATGAACAGTGGCATCTGCTCACACGGCAGAAGGAGCAGCAGGGAAAGCTAGTGCTCTGCTTCTTCAGCACACAAGCAGCTTTGCAACGGGGTCACCATCATTTCAGTCTCTCCTCGGTTTCATACCTAAAAGTCCATTTGAATCCAAATTCTCAAGCGGTCTCAGCTGCCCAGCAGCACAGTGAGTACAGCACGAACGTTTGGCCTCTGCTCCCACAGCAGAAGAGCCAGGATTGAAAGCTGGTGCTGGACCTGTTCAGCACACAATCCCCTTTACATTGGTGCCTCCATCGTTGCTTTCACTGCTCACTTTCATACCGGAAAAGCATTTGAATGGAATCAGTCCAGGGCCTGCTCTCTGCTGCGCAGGAACACAGTCAGCACAGAATGAACAGTGGCATCTGCTCACACGGCAGAAGGAGCAGCAGGGAAAGCTAGTGCTCTGCTACTTCAGCACACAAGCAGCTTTGCAAAGGGGTCACCATCATTGCAGTCTCTCCTCGGTTTCATACCTAAAAGTCCATTTGAATACAAATTCTCAGGTGGTCTCAGCTGCCCAGCAGCACAGTGAGTACAGCACGAACGTTTGGCATCTGCTCCCACAGCAGAAGAGCCAGGATTGAAAGCTGGTGCTGGACCTGTTCAGCACACAATCACCTTTACATTGGTGCCTCCATCGTTGCTTTCACTGCTAACACTCATACAGGAAAAGCATTTGAATAGAATCCGTCCAGAGCCTGCTCCCTGCTGGCAGCAACACAGAACAGAATGAACAGTGGCATCTGCTCACACGGCAGAAGGAGCAGCAGGGAAAGCTAGTGCTCTGCTTCTTCAGCACACAAGCAGCTTTGCAACGGGGTCACCATCATTGCAGTCTCTCCTCGGCTTCATACCTAAAAGTCCATTTGAATCCGAATTCTCAGGTGGTGTCGCTCAGCTGCCCAGCAGCACAGTGAGTACAGCACGAACGTTTGGCATCTGCTCCCACAGCAGAAGAGCCAGGATTGAAAGCTGGTGCTGGACCTGTTCAGCACACAATCCCTTTTACATTGGTGCCTCCATCGTTGCTTTAACTGCTAACACTCATACAGGAAAAGCATTTGAATAGAATCCGTCCAGAGCCTGCTCCCTGCTGGCAGCAACACAGCACAGAATGAACAGTGGCATCTGCTCACACGGCAGAAGGAGCAGCAGGGAAAGCTAGTGCTCTGCTTCTTCAGCACACAAGCAGCTTTGCAACGGGGTCGCCATCATTGCAGTCTCTCCTCGGTTTCATACCTAAAAGTCCATTTGAATCCAAATTCTCAGGTGGTGTCTCTCAGCTGCCCAGCAGCACAGTTAGTACAGCACGAACGTTTGGCCTCTGCTCCGACAGCAGAAGAGCCAGGATTGAAAGCTGGTGCTGGACCTGTTCAGCACACAATCCCTTTTACATTGGTGCATTCATCGTTGCTTTCACTGCTAACACTCGTACAGGAAAAGCATTTGAATAGAATCCGTCCAGAGCCTGCTCCCTGCTGGCAGCAACACAGCACAGAATGAACAGGGGCATCTGCTCACACGGCAGAAGGACCAGCAGGGAAAGCTAGTGCTGTGTCTCTTCAGCACACAAGCAGCTTTGCAACGGGGTCACCATCATTGCAGTCTCTCCTCGGTTTCATACCTAAAAGTCCATTTGAATCCAAATTCTCAGGTGGTGTCTCTCAGCTGCCCAGCAGCACAGTTAGTACAGCACGAACGTTTGGCCTCTGCTCCCACAGGAGAAGAGCCAGGATTGAAAGCTGGTGCTGGACCTGTTCAGCACACAATCACTTTTACATTGGTGCATTCATCGTTGCTTTCAGTGCTCACATTCATACAGGAAAAGCATTTGAATGGAATCAGTCCAGAGCCTGCTCTCTGCTGCGCAGCAACACAGTCAGCACAGAATGAAGAGTGGCATCTGCTCACACGGCAGAAGGAGCAGCAGGGAAAGCTAGTGCTCTGCTTCTTCAGCACACAAGCAGCTTTGCAACGGGGTCACCATCATTGCAGTCTCTCCTCGGTTTCATACCTAAAAGTCCATTTGCATCCAAATTCTCAAGCGGTCTCAGCTGCCCAGCAGCACAGTGAGTACAGCACGAACGTTTGGCATCTGCTCCCACAGCAGAAGAGCAAGGATTGAAAGCTGGTGCTGGACCTGTTCAGCACACAATCCCCTTTACATTGGTGCCTCCATCGTTGCTTTCACTGCTAACACTCGTACAGGAAAAGCAGTTGAATAGAATCAGAGTAGAGCCTGCTCCCTGCTGGCAGCAACACAGCACAGAATGAACAGGGGCAACTGCTCACACGGCAGAAGGACCCGCAGGGAAAGCTAGTGCTGTGTCTCTTCAGCACACAAGAAGCTTTGCAACGGGGTCACCATCATTGCAGTCTCTCCTCGGTTTCATACCTAAAAGTCCATTTGAATCCAAATTCTCAGGTGGTGTCTCTCAGCTGCCCAGCAGCACAGTTAGTACAGCACGAACGTTTGGCCTCTGCTCCCACAGCAGAAGAGCCAGGATTGAAAGCTGGTGCTGGACCTGTTCAGCACACAATCACCTTTACATTGGTGCCTCCATCGTTGCTTTCACTGCTCACTTTCATACAGGAAAAGCATTTGAATGGAATCAGTCCAGAGGCTGCTCTCTGCTGCGCAGCAACACAGTCAGCACAGAATGAACAGTGGCATCTGCTCACACGGCAGAAGGAGCAGCAGGGAAAGCTAGTGCTCTGCTTCTTCAGCACACAAGCAGCTTTGCAACGGGGTCACCATCATTGCAGTCTCTCCTCGGCTTCATACCTAAAAGTCCATTTGAATCCGAATTCTCAGGTGGTGTCGCTCAGCTGCCCAGCAGCACAGTGAGTACAGCACGAACGTTTGGCCTCTGCTCCCACAGCAGAAGAGCCAGGATTGAAAGCTGGTGCTGGACCTGTTCAGCACACAATCCCTTTTACATTGGTGCCTCCATCGTTGCTTTCACTGCTAACACTCATACAGGAAAAGCATTTGAATAGAATCCGTCCAGAGCCTGCTCCCTGCTGGCAGCAACACAGCACAGAATGAACAGTGGCATCTGCTCACACGGCAGAAGGAGCAGCAGGGAATGCTAGTGCTCTGCTTCTTCAGCACACAAGCAGCTTTGCAACGGGGTCACCATCATTGCAGTCTCTCCTCGGTTTCATACCTAAAAGTCCATTTGAATCCAAATTCTCAGGGAGTCTCTCTCAGCTGCCCAGCAGCACAGTTAGTACAGCACGAACGTTTGGCCTCTGCTCCCACAGCAGAAGAGCCAGGATTGAAAGCTGGTGCTGGACCTGTTCAGCACACAATCACCTTTACATTGGTGCCTCCATCGTTGCTTTCACTGCTCACATTCATACAGGAAAAGCATTTGAATGGAATCAGTCCAGAGCCTGCTCTCTGCTGTGCAGGAACACAGCACAGAATGAACAGTGGCATCTGCTCACACGGCAGAAGAACCCGCAGGGAAAGCTAGTGCTCTGCTTCTTCAGCACACACGCAGCTTTGCAACGGGGTCACCATCATTGCAGTCTCTCCTCGGCTTCATACCTAAAAGTCCATTTGAATCCGAATATTCAGGTGGTGTCGCTCAGCTGCCCAGCAGCACAGTGAGTACAGCACGAACGTTTGGCATCTGCTGCCACAGCAGAAGAGCAAGGATTGAAAGCTGGTGCTGGACCTGTTCAGCACACAATCCCCTTTACATTGGTGCATCCATCGTTGCTTTCACTGCTAACACTCGTACAGGAAAAGCATTTGAATAGAATCAGTCCAGAGCCTGCTCCCTGCTGCGCAGCAACATGGCACAGAATGAACAGTGGCATCTACTCACACGGCAGAAGGACCCGCAGGGAAAGCTAGTGCTGTGTCTCTTCAGCACACAAGAAGCTTTGCAACGGGGTCACCATCATTGCAGTCTCTCCTCGGTTTCCTACCTAAAAGTCCATTTGAATCCAAATTCTCAGGTGGTGTCTCCCAGCTGCCCAGCAGCACAGTTAGTACAGCACGAACGTTTGGCCTCTGCTCCCACAGTAGAAGAGCCAGGATTGAAAGCTGGTGCTGGACCTGTTCAGCACACAATCACCTTTACATTGGTGCCTCCATCGTTGCTTTCACTGCTCACATTCATACAGGAAAAGTATTTGAATGGAATCAGTCCAGAGGCTGCTCTCTGCTGCGCAGCAACACAGTCAGCACAGAATGAACAGTGGCATCTGCTCACACGGCAGAAGGAGCAGCAGGGAAAGCTAGTGCTCTGCTTCTTCAGCACACAAGCAGCTTTGCAACGGGGTCACCATCATTGCAGTCTCTCCTCGGTTTCATACCAAAAAGTCCATTTGAATCCAAATTCTCAAGCGGTCTCAGCTGCCCAGCAGCACAGTGAGTACAGCACGAACGTTTGGCATCTGCTCCCACAGCAGAAGAGCAAGGATTGAAAGCTGGTGCTGGACCTGTTCAGCACACAATCCCCTTTACATTGGTGCCTCCATCGTTGCTTTCACTGCTAACACTCGTACAGGAAAAGCAGTTGAATAGAATCAGAGTAGAGCCTGCTCCCTGCTGGCAGCAACACAGCACAGAATGAACAGGGGCATCTGCTCACACGGCAGAAGGACCCGCAGGGAAAGCTAGTGCTGTGTCTCTTCAGCACACAAGCAGCTTTTCAACGGGGTCACCATCATTGCAGTCTCTCCTCGGTTTCCTACCTAAAAGTCCATTTGAATCCAAATTCTCAGGTGGTGTCTCTCAGCTGCCCAGCAGCACAGTGAGTACAGCACGAAGGTTTGGCATCTGCTCCCACAGCAGAAGAGCCAGGATTGAAAGCTGGTGCTGGACCTGTTCAGCACACAATCCCCTTTACATTGGTGCCTCCATCGTTGCTTTCACTGCTAACACTCATACAGGAAAAGCATTTGAATGGAATCAGCCCTGAGCCTGCTCCCTGCTGGCAGCAACACAGCACAGAATGAACAGTGGCATCTGCTCACACGGCAGAAGGACCAGCAGGGAAAGCTAGTGCTGTGTCTCTTCAGCACACAAGCAGCTTTGCAACGGGGTCACCATCATTGCAGTCTCTCCTCGGTTTCCTACCTAAAAGTCTATTTGAATCCAAATTCTCAGGTGGTGTCTCTCAGCTGCCCAGCAGCACAGTTAGTACAGCACGAACGTTTGGCCTCTGCTCCCACAGCAGAAGAGCCAGGATTGAAAGCTGGTGCTGGACCTGTTCAGCACACAATCCCTTTTACATTGGTGCATTCATCGTTGCTTTCACTGCTCACTTTCATACAGGAAAAGCATTTGAATGGAATCAGTCCAGAGGCTGCTCTCTGCTGCGCAGCAACACAGTCAGCACAGAATGAACAGTGGCATCTGCTCACACGGCAGAAGGAGCAGCAGGGAAAGCTAGTGCTCTGCTTCTTCAGCACACAAGCAGCTTTGCAACGGGGTCACCATCATTGCAGTCTCTCCTCGGTTTCATACCTAAAAGTCCATTTGAATCCAAATTCTCAAGCGGTCTCAGCTGCCCAGCAGCACAGTGAGTACAGCACGAACGTTTGGCATCTGCTCCCACAGCAGAAGAGCCAGGATTGAAAGCTGGTGCTGGACCTGTTCAGCACCCAATCCCCTTTACATTGGTGCCTCCATGGTTGCTTTCACTGCTCACTTTCATACAGGAAAAGCATTTGAATGGAATCAGTCCAGAGCCTGCTCTCTGCTGCGCAGGAACACAGCACAGAATGAACAGTGGCATCTGCTCACACGGCAGAAGGAGCAGCAGGGAAAGCTAGTGCTCTTCTTCTTCAGCACACAAGCAGCTTTGCAACGGGGTCACCATCATTGCAGTCTCTCCTCGGCTTCATACCTAAAAGTCCATTTGAATCCGAATTCTCAGGTGGTGTCTCTCAGCTGCCCAGCAGCACAGTGAGTACAGCACGAACGTTTTGCATCTGCTCCCACAGCAGAAGAGCAAGGATTGAAAGCTGGTGCTGGACCTGTTCAGCACACGATCACCTTTACATTGGTGCCTCCATCGTTGCTTTCACTGCTAACACTCATACAGGAAAAGCATTTGAATGGAATCAGCCCTGAGCCTGCTCCCTGCTGGCAGCAACACAGCACAGAATGAACAGTGGCATCTGCTCACACGGCAGAAGGACCAGCAGGGAAAGCTAGTGCTCTGCTTCTTCAGCACACAAGCAGCTTTGCAAAGGGGTCACCATCATTGCAGTCTCTCCTCGGGTTCATACCTAAAAGTCCATTTGAATCCAAATTCTCAGGTGGTGTCTCTCAGCTGCCCAGCAGCACAGTTAGTACAGCACGAACGTTTGGCATCTGCTCCCACAGCAGAAGAGCCAGGATTGAAAGCTGGTGCTGGACCTGTTCAGCACACAATCACCTTTACATTGGTGCCTCCATCGTTGCTTTCACTGCTCACATTCATACAGGAAAAGCATTTGAATGGAATCAGTCCAGAGGCTGCTCTCTGCTGCGCAGCAACACAGTCAGCACAGAATGAACAGTGGCATCTGCTCACACGGCAGAAGGAGCAGCAGGGAAAGCTAGTGCTCTGCTTCTTCAGCACACAAGCAGCTTTGCAACGGGGTCACCATCATTGCAGTCTCTCCTCGGTTTCATACCTAAAAGTCCATTTGAATCCAAATTCTCAGGTGGTGTCTCTCAGCTGCCCAGCAGCACAGTGAGTACAGCACGAACGTTTGGCATCTGCTCCCACAGCAGAAGAGCAAGGATTGAAAGCTGGTGCTGGACCTGTTCAGCACACAATCCCCTTTACATTGGTGCATCCATCGTTGCTTTCACTGCTAACACTCGTACAGGAAAAGCATTTGAATAGAATCAGTCCAGAGCCTGCTCCCTGCTGGCAGCAACACAGCACAGAATGAACAGTGGCATCTGCTCACACGGCAGAAGGACCAGCAGGGAAAGCTAGTGCTGTGTCTCTTCAGCACACAAGAAGCTTTGCAACGGGGTCACCATCATTGCAGTCTCTCCTCGGTTTCATACCTAAAAGTCCATTTGAATCCAAATTCTCAGGTGGAGTCTCTCAGCTGCCCAGCAGCGCAGTTAGTACAGCACGAACGTTTGGCCTCTGCTCCCACAGCAGAAGAGCCAGGATTGAAAGCTGGTGCTGGACCTGTTCAGCACACAATCCCTTTTACATTGGTGCATCCATCGTTGCTTTCACTGCTCACTTTCATACAGGAAAAGCATTTGAATGGAATAAGTCCAGAGCCTGCTCTCTGCTGCGCAGGAACACAGTCAGCACAGAATGAACAGTGGCATCTGCTCACACGGCAGAAGGAGCAGCAGGGAAAGCTAGTGCTCTGCTTCTTCAGCACACAAGCAGCTTTGCAACGGGGTCACCATCATTGCAGTCTCTCCTCGGCTTCATACCTAAAAGTCCATTTGAATCCGAATTCTCAGGTGGTGTCTCTCAGCTGCCCAGCAGCACAGTGAGTACAGCACGAACGTTTGGCATCTGCTCCCACAGCAGAAGAGCAAGGATTGAAAGCTGGTGCTGGACCTGTTCAGCACACAATCCCCTTTACATTGGTGCCTCCATCGTTGCTTTAACTGCTAACACTCATACAGGAAAAGCATTTGAATAGAATCAGTCCAGAGCCTGCTCCCTGCTGCGCAGCAACACAGCACAGAATGAACAGGGGCATCTGCTCACACGGCAGAAGGACGCGCAGGGAAAGCTAGTGCTGTGTCTCTTCAGCACAAAAGAAGCTTTGCAACGGGGTCACCATCATTGCAGTCTCTCCTCGGTTTCCTACCTAAAAGTCCATTTGAATCCAAATTCTCAGGTGGTGTCTCTCAGCTGCCCAGCAGCACAGTTAGTACAGCACGAACGTTTGGCCTCTACTCCCACAGCAGAAGAGCCAGGATTGAAAGCTGGTGCTGGACCTGTTCAGCACACAATCACCTTTACATTGGTGCCTCCATCATTGCTTTCACTGCTCACATTCATACAGGAAAAGCATTTGAATGGAATCAGTCCAGAGGCTGCTCTCTGCTGCGCAGCAACACAGTCAGCACAGAATGAACAGTGGCATCTGCTCACACGGCAGAAGGAGCAGCAGGGAAAGCTAGTGCTCTGCTTCTTCAGCACACAAGCAGCTTTGCAACGGGGTCACCATCATTGCAGTCTCTCCTCGGTTTCATACCTAAAAGTCCATTTGAATCCAAATTCTCAGGTGGTGTCTCTCAGCTGCCCAGCAGCACAGTTAGTACAGCACGAACGTTTGGCCTCTGCTCCCACAGCAGAAGAGCCAGGATTGAAAGCTGGTGCTGGACCTGTTCAGCACACAATCCCCTTTACATTGGTGCCTCCATCGTTGCTTTCACTGCTAACACTCGTACAGGAAAAGCAGTTGAATAGAATCAGAGTAGAGCCTGCTCCCTGCTGGCAGCAACACAGCACAGAATGAACAGGGGCATCTGCTCACACGGCAGAAGGACCCGCAGGGAAAGCTAGTGCTGTGTCTCTTCAGCACACAAGCAGCTTTGCAACGGGGTCACCATCATTGCAGTCTCTCCTCGGTTTCATACCAAAAAGTCCATTTGAATCCAAATTCTCAAGCGGTCTCAGCTGCCCAGCAGCACAGTGAGTACAGCACGAACGTTTGGCATCTGCTCCCACAGCAGAAGAGCAAGGATTGAAAGCTGGTGCTGGACCTGTTCAGCACACAATCCCCTTTACATTGGTGCCTCCATCGTTGCTTTCACTGCTAACACTCGTACAGGAAAAGCAGTTGAATAGAATCAGAGTAGAGCCTGCTCCCTGCTGGCAGCAACACAGCACAGAATGAACAGGGGCATCTGCTCACACGGCAGAAGGACCCGCAGGGAAAGCTAGTGCTGTGTCTCTTCAGCACACAAGAAGCTTTGCAACGGGGTCACCATCATTGCAGTCTCTCCTCGGTTTCCTACCTAAAAGTCCATTTGAATCCAAATTCTCAGGTGGTGTCTCTCAGCTGCCCAGCAGCACAGTGAGTACAGCACGAAGGTTTGGCATCTGCTCCCACAGCAGAAGAGCAAGGATTGAAAGCTGGTGCTGGACCTGTTCAGCACACAATCCCCTTTACATTGGTGCCTCCATCGTTGCTTTCACTGCTAACACTCATACAGGAAAAGCATTTGAATGGAATCAGCCCTGAGCCTGCTCCCTGCTGGCAGCAACACAGCACAGAATGAACAGTGGCATCTGCTCACACGGCAGAAGGACCAGCAGGGAAAGCTAGTGCTGTGTCTCTTCAGCACACAAGCAGCTTTGCAACGGGGTCACCATCATTGCAGTCTCTCCTCGGTTTCCTACCTAAAAGTCTATTTGAATCCAAATTCTCAGGTGGTGTCTCTCAGCTGCCCAGCAGCACAGTTAGTACAGCACGAACGTTTGGCCTCTGCTCCCACAGCAGAAGAGCCAGGATTGAAAGCTGGTGCTGGACCTGTTCAGCACACAATCCCTTTTACATTGGTGCATTCATCGTTGCTTTCACTGCTCACTTTCATACAGGAAAAGCATTTGAATGGAATCAGTCCAGAGGCTGCTCTCTGCTGCGCAGCAACACAGTCAGCACAGAATGAACAGTGGCATCTGCTCACACGGCAGAAGGAGCAGCAGGGAAAGCTAGTGCTCTGCTTCTTCAGCACACAAGCAGCTTTGCAACGGGGTCACCATCATTGCAGTCTCTCCTCGGTTTCATACCTAAAAGTCCATTTGAATCCAAATTCTCAAGCGGTCTCAGCTGCCCAGCAGCACAGTGAGTACAGCACGAACGTTTGGCATCTGCTCCCACAGCAGAAGAGCCAGGATTGAAAGCTGGTGCTGGACCTGTTCAGCACACAATCCCCTTTACATTGGTGCCTCCATGGTTGCTTTCACTGCTCACTTTCATACAGGAAAAGCATTTGAATGGAATCAGTCCAGAGCCTGCTCTCTGCTGCGCAGGAACACAGCACAGAATGAACAGTGGCATCTGCTCACACGGCAGAAGGAGCAGCAGGGAAAGCTAGTGCTCTTCTTCTTCAGCACACAAGCAGCTTTGCAACGGGGTCACCATCATTGCAGTCTCTCCTCGGCTTCATACCTAAAAGTCCATTTGAATCCGAATTCTCAGGTGGTGTCTCTCAGCTGCCCAGCAGCACAGTGAGTACAGCACGAACGTTTTGCATCTGCTCCCACAGCAGAAGAGCAAGGATTGAAAGCTGGTGCTGGACCTGTTCAGCACACGATCACCTTTACATTGGTGCCTCCATCGTTGCTTTCACTGCTAACACTCATACAGGAAAAGCATTTGAATGGAATCAGCCCTGAGCCTGCTCCCTGCTGGCAGCAACACAGCACAGAATGAACAGTGGCATCTGCTCACACGGCAGAAGGACCAGCAGGGAAAGCTAGTGCTCTGCTTCTTCAGCACACAAGCAGCTTTGCAAAGGGGTCACCATCATTGCAGTCTCTCCTCGGGTTCATACCTAAAAGTCCATTTGAATCCAAATTCTCAGGTGGTGTCTCTCAGCTGCCCAGCAGCACAGTTAGTACAGCACGAACGTTTGGCATCTGCTCCCACAGCAGAAGAGCCAGGATTGAAAGCTGGTGCTGGACCTGTTCAGCACACAATCACCTTTACATTGGTGCCTCCATCGTTGCTTTCACTGCTCACATTCATACAGGAAAAGCATTTGAATGGAATCAGTCCAGAGGCTGCTCTCTGCTGCGCAGCAACACAGTCAGCACAGAATGAACAGTGGCATCTGCTCACACGGCAGAAGGAGCAGCAGGGAAAGCTAGTGCTCTGCTTCTTCAGCACACAAGCAGCTTTGCAACGGGGTCACCATCATTGCAGTCTCTCCTCGGTTTCATACCTAAAAGTCCATTTGAATCCAAATTCTCAGGTGGTGTCTCTCAGCTGCCCAGCAGCACAGTTAGTACAGCACGAACGTTTGGCCTCTGCTCCCACAGCAGAAGAGCCAGGATTGAAAGCTGGTGCTGGACCTGTTCAGCACACAATCCCTTTTACATTGGTGCATTCATCGTTGCTTTCACTGCTCACTTTCATACAGGAAAAGCATTTGAATGGAATCAGTCCAGAGGCTGCTCTCTGCTGCGCAGCAACACAGTCAGCACAGAATGAACAGTGGCATCTGCTCACACGGCAGAAGGAGCAGCAGGGAAAGCTAGTGCTCTGCTTCTTCAGCACACAAGCAGCTTTGCAACGGGGTCACCATCATTTCAGTCTCTCCTCGGTTTCATACCTAAAAGTCCATTTGAATCCAAATTCTCAGGTGGTGTCTGTCAGCTGCCCAGCAGCACAGTTAGTACAGCACGAACGTTTGGCCTCTGCTCCCACAGCAGAAGAGCCAGGATTGAAAGCTGGTGCTGGACCTGTTCAGCACACAATCACCTTTACATTGGTGCCTCCATCGTTGCTTTCACTGCTCACATTCATACAGGAAAAGCATTTGAATGGAATCAGTCCCGAGGCTGCTCTCTGCTGCGCAGCAACACAGTCAGCACAGAATGAACAGTGGCATCTGCTCACACGGCAGAAGGAGCAGCAGGGAAAGCTAGTGCTCTGCTTCTTCAGCACACAAGCAGCTTTGCAACGGGGTCACCATCATTGCAGTCTCTCCTCGGCTTCATACCTAAAAGTCCATTTGAATCCGAATTCTCAGGTGGTGTCGCTCAGCTGCCCAGCAGCACAGTGAGTACAGCACGAACGTTTGGCCTCTGCTCCCACAGCAGAAGAGCCAGGATTGAAAGCTGGTGCTGGACCTGTTCAGCACACAATCCCCTTTACATTGGTGCATTCATCGTTGCTTTCACTGCTCACTTTCATACAGGAAAAGCATTTGAATGGAATCAGTCCAGAGCCTGCTCTCTGCTGCGCAGCAACACAGTCAGCACAGAATGAACAGTGGCATCTGCTCACACGGCAGAAGGAGCAGCAGGGAAAGCTAGTGCTCTGCTTCTTCAGCACACAAGGAGCTTTGCAACGGGGTCACCATCATTGCAGTCTCTCCTCGGTTTCCTACCTAAAAGTCCATTTGAATCCAAATTCTCAGGTGGTGTCTCTCAGCTGCCCAGCAGCACAGTGAGTACAGCACGAACGTTTGGCCTCTGCTCCCACAGCAGAAGAGCCAGGATTGAAAGCTGGTGCTGGACCTGTTCAGCACACAATCCCCTTTACATTGGTGCCTCCATCGTTGCTTTCACTGCTAACACTCGTACAGGAAAAGCAGTTGAATAGAATCAGAGTAGAGCCTGCTCCCTGCTGGCAGCAACACAGCACAGAATGAACAGGGGCATCTGCTCACACGGCAGAAGGACCCGCAGGGAAAGCTAGTGCTGTGTCTCTTCAGCACACAAGAAGCTTTGCAACGGGGTCACCATCATTGCAGTCTCTCCTCGGTTTTCTACCTAAAAGTCCATTTGAATCCAAATTCTCAGGTGGTGTCTCTCAGCTGCCCAGCAGCACAGTTAGTACAGCACGAACGTTTGGCCTCTGCTCCCACAGCAGAAGAGCCAGGATTGAAAGCTGGTGCTGGACCTGTTCAGCACACAATCACCTTTACATTGGTGCCTCCATCGTTGCTTTCACTGCTCACATTCATACAGGAAAAGCATTTGAATGGAATCAGTCCAGAGCCTGCTCTCTGCTGCGCAGGAACACAGTCAGCACAGAATGAACAGTGGCATCTGCTCACACGGCAGAAGGAGCAGCAGGGAAAGCTAGTGCTCTGCTTCTTCAGCACACAAGCAGCTTTGCAAAGGGGTCACCATCATTGCAGTCTCTCCTCGGTTTCATACCTAAAAGTCCATTTGAATCCAAATTCTCAAGCGGTCTCAGCTGCCCAGCAGCACAGTGAGTACAGCACGAACGTTTGGCCTCTGTTCCCACAGCAGAAGAGCCAGGATTGAAAGCTGGTGCTGGACCTGTTCAGCACACAATCCCCTTTACATTGGTGCCTCCATCGTTGCTTTCACTGCTAACACTCATACAGGAAAAGCATTTGAATAGAATCAGTCCAGATCCTGCTCCCTGCTGGCAGCAACACAGCACAGAATGAACAGTGGCATCTGCTCACACGGCAGAAGGAGCAGCAGGGAAAGATAGTGCTCTGCTTCTTCAGCACACAAGCAGCTTTGCAACGGGGTCACCATCATTGCAGTCTCTCCTCGGTTTCATACCTAAAAGTCCATTTGAATCCAAATTCTCAGGTGGTCTCTCTCAGCTGCCCAGCAGCACAGTTAGTACAGCACGAACGTTTGGCCTCTGCTCCCACAGCAGAAGAGCCAGGATTGAAAGCTGGTGCTGGACCTGTCCAGCACACAATACCCTTTACATTGGTGCCTCCATCGTTGCTTTCACTGCTCACTTTCATACAGGAAAAGCATTTGAATGGAATCAGTCCAGAGGCTGCTCTCTGCTGCGCAGCAACACAGTCAGCACAGAATGAACAGTGGCATCTGCTCACACGGCAGAAGGAGCAGCAGGGAAAGCTAGTGCTCTGCTTCTTCAGCACACAAGCAGCTTTGCAAAGGGGTCACCATCATTGCAGTCTCTCCTCGGGTTCATACCTAAAAGTCCATTTGAATCCAAATTCTCAGGTGGTGTCTCTCAGCTGCCCAGCAGCACAGTTAGTACAGCACGAACGTTTGGCATCTGCTCCCACAGCAGAAGAGCCAGGATTGAAAGCTGGTGCTGGACCTGTTCAGCACACAATCCCCTTTACATTGGTGCATCCATTGTTGCTTTCACTGCTAACACTCATACAGGAAAAGCATTTGAATAGAATCAGTCCAGATCCTGCTCCCTGCTGGCAGCAACACAGCACAGAATGAACAGTGGCATCTGCTCACACGGCAGAAGGAGCAGCAGGGAAAGCTAGTGCTCTGCTTCTTCAGCACACAAGCAGCTTTGCAACGGGGTCACCATCATTGCAGTCTCTCCTCGGTTTCATACCTAAATGTCCATTTGAATCCAAATTCTCAGGTGGTGTCTCTCAGCTGCCCAGCAGCACAGTTAGTACAGCACGAACGTTTGGCCTCTGCTCCCACAGCAGAAGAGCCAGGATTGAAAGCTGGTGCTGGACCTGTTCAGCACACAATCCCTTTTACATTGGTGCATTCATCGTTGCTTTCACTGCTCACTTTCATACAGGAAAAGCATTTGAATGGAATCAGTCCAGAGGCTGCTCTCTGCTGCGCAGCAACACAGTCAGCACAGAATGAACAGTGGCATCTGCTCACACGGCAGAAGGAGCAGCAGGGAAAGCTAGTGCTCTGCTTCTTCAGCACACAAGCAGCTTTGCAACGGGGTCACCATCATTGCAGTCTCTCCTCGGTTTCATACCTAAAAGTCCATTTGAATCCAAATTCTCAGGTGGTGTCTCTCAGCTGCCCAACAGCACAGTTAGTACAGCACGAACGTTTGGCCTCTGCTCCCACAGCAGAAGAGCCAGGATTGAAAGCTGGTGCTGGACCTGTTCAGCACACAATCCCCTTTACATTGGTGCCTCCATCGTTGCTTTCACTGCTCACTTTCATGCAGGAAAAGCATTTGAATGGAATCAGTCCAGAGGCTGCTCTCTGCTGCGCAGCAACACAGTCAGCACAGAATGAACAGTGGCATCTGCTCACACGGCAGAAGGAGCAGCAGGGAAAGCTAGTGCTCTGCTTCTTCAGCACACAAGCAGCTTTGCAAAGGGGTCACCATCATTGCAGTCTCTCCTCGGGTTCATACCTAAAAGTCCATTTGAATCCAAATTCTCATGTGGTGTCTCTCAGCTGCCCAGCAGCACAGTTAGTACAGCACGAACGTTTGGCATCTGCTCCCACAGCAGAAGAGCCAGGATTGAAAGCAGGTGCTGGACCTGTTCAGCACACAATCACCTTTACATTGGTGCCTCCATCGTTGCTTTCACTGCTCACATTCATACAGGAAAAGCATTTGAATGGAATCAGTCCAGAGGCTGCTCTCTGCTGCGCAGCAACACAGTCAGCACAGAATGAACAGTGGCATCTGCTCACAAGGCAGAAGGAGCAGCAGGGAAAGCTAGTGCTCTGCTTCTTCAGCACACAAGCAGCTTTGCAAAGGGGTCACCATCATTGCAGTCTCTCCTCGGGTTCATACCTAAAAGTCCATTTGAATATAAATTCTCAGGTGGTGTCTCTCAGCTGCCCAGCAGCACAGTTAGTACAGCACGAACGTTTGGCCTCTGCTCCCACAGCAGAAGAGCCAGGATTGAAAGCTGGTGCTGGACCTGTTCAGCAAACAATCACCTTTACATTGGTGCCTCCATCGTTGCTTTCACTGCTCACATTCATACAGGAAAAGCATTTGAATGGAATCAGTCCAGAGGCTGCTCTCTGCTGCGCAGCAACACAGTCAGCACAGAATGAACAGTGGCATCTGCTCACACGGCAGAAGGAGCAGCAGGGAAAGCTAGTGCTCTGCTTCTTCAGCACACAAGCAGCTTTGCAACGGGGTCACCATCATTTCAGTCTCTCCTCGGTTTCATACCTAAAAGTCCATTTGAATCCAAATTCTCAAGCGGTCTCAGCTGCCCAGCAGCACAGTGAGTACAGCACGAACGTTTGGCATCTGCTCCCACAGCAGAAGAGCAAGGATTGAAAGCTGGTGCTGGACCTGTTCAGCACACAATCCCCTTTACATTGGTGCATCCATCGTTGCTTTCACTGCTAACACTCGTACAGGAAAAGCAGTTGAATAGAATCAGAGTAGAGCCTGCTCCCTGCTGGCAGCAACACAGCACAGAATGAACAGGGGCATCTGCTCACACGGCAGAAGGACCCGCAGGGAAAGCTAGTGCTGTGTCTCTTCAGCACACAAGAAGCTTTGCAACGGGGTCACCATCATTGCAGTCTCTCCTCGGTTTCATACCTAAAAGTCCATTTGAATCCAAATTCTCAGGTGGTGTCTCTCAGCTGCCCAGCAGCACAGTTAGTGCAGCACGAACGTTTGGCCTCTGCTCCCACAGCAGAAGAGCCAGGATTGAAAGCTGGTGCTGGACCTGTTCAGCACACAATCCCCTTTACATTGGTGCCTCCATCGTTGCTTTCACTGCTCACATTCATACAGGAAAAGCATTTGAATGGAATCAGTCCCGAGGCTGCTCTCTGCTGCGCAGCAACACAGTCAGCACAGAATGAACAGTGGCATCTGCTCACACGGCAGAAGGAGCAGCAGGGAAAGCTAGTGCTCTGCTTCTTCAGCACACAAGCAGCTTTGCAACGGGGTCACCATCATTGCAGTCTCTCCTTGGCTTCATACCTAAAAGTCCATTTGAATCCGAATTCTCAGGTGGTGTCTCTCAGCTGCCCAGCAGCACAGTGAGTACAGCACGAACGTTTGGCCTCTGCTCCCACAGCAGAAGAGCCAGGATTGAAAGCTGGTGCTGGACCTGTTCAGCACACAATCCCCTTTACATTGGTGCCTCCATCGTTGCTTTCACTGCTAACACTCATACAGGAAAAGCATTTGAATAGAATCCGTCCAGAGCCTGCTCCCTGCTGGCAGCAACACAGCACAGAATGAACAGTGGCATCTGCTCACACGGCAGAAGGAGCAGCAGGGAATGCTAGTTCTCTCCTTCTTCAGCACACAAGCAGCTTTGCAACGGGGTCACCATCATTGCAGTCTCTCCTCGGTTTCATACCTAAAAGTCCATTTGAATCCAAATTCTCAGGTGGTGTCTCTCAGCTGCCCAGCAGCACAGTTAGTACAGCATGAACGTTTGGCCTCTGCTCCCACAGCAGAAGAGCCAGGATTGAAAGCTGGTGCTGGACCTGTTCAGCACACAATCCCTTTTACATTGGTGCCTCCATCGTTGCTTTCACTGCTAACACTCATACAGGAAAAGCATTTGAATAGAATCCGTCCAGAGCCTGCTCCCTGCTGGCAGCAACACAGCACAGAATGAACAGTGGCATCTGCTCACACGGCAGAAGGAGCAGCAGGGAATGCTAGTGCTCTGCTTCTTCAGCACACAAGCAGCTTTGCAACGGGGTCACCATCATTGCAGTCTCTCCTCGGTTTCATACCTAAAAGTCCATTTGAATCCAAATTCTCAGGTAGTCTCTCTCAGCTGCCCAGCAGCACAGTTAGTACAGCACGAACGTTTGGCCTCTGCTCCCACAGCAGAAGAGCCAGGATTGAAAGCTGGAACTGGACCTGTTCAGCACACAATCCCTTTACATTGGTGCATTCATCGTTGCTTTCACTGCTCACTTTCATACAGGAAAAGCATTTGAATGGAATCAGTCCAGAGGCTGCTCTCTGCTGCGCAGCAACACAGTCAGCACAGAATGAACAGTGGCATCTGCTCACACGGCAGAAGGAGCAGCAGGGAAAGCTAGTGCTCTGCTTCTTCAGCACACAAGCAGCTTTGCAACGGGGTCACCATCATTGCAGTCTCTCCTCGGTTTCATACCTAAAAGTCCATTTGAATCCAAATTCTCAGGTGGTGTCTCTCAGCTGCCCAGCAGCACAGTTAGTACAGCACGAACGTTTGGCCTCTGCTCCCACAGCAGAAGAGCCAGGATTGAAAGCTGGTGCTGGACCTGTTCAGCACACAATCCCTTTTACATTGGTGCATTCATCGTTGCTTTCACTGCTCACTTTCATACAGGAAAAGCATTTGAATGGAATAAGTCCAGAGCCTGCTCTCTGCTGCGCAGGAACACAGTCAGCACAGAATGAACAGTGGCATCTGCTCACACGGCAGAAGGAGCAGCAGGGAAAGCTAGTGCTCTGCTTCTTCAGCACACAAGCAGCTTTGCAACGGGGTCACCATCATTGCAGTCTCTCCTCGGTTTCATACCTAAAAGTCCATTTGAATCCAAATTCTCAGGTGGTCTCTCTCAGCTGCCCAGCAGCACAGTGAGTACAGCACGAACGTTTGGCCTCTGCTCCCACAGCAGAAGAGCCAGGATTGAAAGCTGGTGCTGGACCTGTTCAGCACACAATCACCTTTACATTGGTGCCTCCATCGTTGCTTTCACTGCTAACACTCATACAGGAAAAGCATTTGAATGGAATCAGTCCAGAGGCTGCTCTCTGCTGCGCAGCAACACAGTCAGCACAGAATGAACAGTGGCATCTGCTCACACGGCAGAAGGAGCAGCAGGGAAAGCTAGTGCTCTGCTTCTTCAGCACACAAGCAGCTTTGCAACGGGGTCACCATCATTTCAGTCTCTCCTCGGTTTCATACCTAAAAGTCCATTTGAATCCAAATTCTCAAGCGGTCTCAGCTGCCCAGCAGCACAGTGAGTACAGCACGAACGTTTGGCATCTGCTCCCACAGCAGAAGAGCAAGGATTGAAAGCTGGTGCTGGACCTGTTCAGCACACAATCCCCTTTACATTGGTGCATCCATCGTTGCTTTCACTGCTAACACTCGTACAGGAAAAGCATTTGAATAGAATCAGTCCAGAGCCTGCTCCCTGCTGGCAGCAACACAGCACAGAATGAACAGGGGCATCTGCTCACACGGCAGAAGGACCCGCAGGGAAAGCTAGTGCTGTGTCTCTTCAGCACACAAGCAGCTTTGCAACGTGGTCACCATCATTGCAGTCTCTCCTCGGTTTCATACCTAAAAGTCCATTTGAATCCAAATTCTCAGGTGGTGTCTCTCAGCTGCCCAGCAGCACAGTAAGTACAGCACGAACGTTTGGCCTCTGCTCCCACAGCAGAAGAGCCAGGATTGAAAGCTGGTGCTCGACCTGTTCAGCACACAATCCCCTTTACATTGGTGCCTCCATCGTTGCTTTCACTGCTAACACTCATACAGGAAAAGCATTTGAATGGAATCAGTCCAGAGGCTGCTCTCTGCTGCGCAGCAACACAGTCAGCACAGAATGAACAGTGGCATCTGCTCACACGGCAGAAGGAGCAGCAGGGAATGCTAGTGCTCTGCTTCTTCAGCACACAAGCAGCTTTGCAACGGGGTCACCATCATTTCAGTCTCTCCTCGGTTTCATACCTAAAAGTCCATTTGAATCCAAATTCTCAGGTGGTGTCTCTCAGCTGCCCAGCAGCACAGTTAGTACAGCACGAACGTTTGGCCTCTGCTCCCACAGCAGAAGAGCCAGGATTGAAAGCTGGTGCTGGACCTGTTCAGCACACAATCCCTTTTACATTGGTGCCTCCATCGTTGCTTTCACTGCTAACACTCATACAGGAAAAGCATTTGAATAGAATCCGTCCAGAGCCTGCTCCATGCTGGCAGCAACACAGCACAGAATGAACAGTGGCATCTGCTCACACGGCAGAAGGAGCAGCAGGGAATGCTAGTGCTCTGCTTCTTCAGCACACAAGCAGCTTTGCAACGGGGTCACCATCATTGCAGTCTCTCCTCGGTTTCATACCTAAAAGTCCATTTGAATCCAAATTCTCAGGTAGTCTCTCTCAGCTGCCCAGCAGCACAGTTAGTACAGCACGAACGTTTGGCCTCTGCTCCCACAGCAGAAGAGCCAGGATTGAAAGCTGGGGCTGGACCTGTTCAGCACACAATCCCTTTTACATTGGTGCATTCATCGTTGCTTTCACTGCTCACTTTCATACAGGAAAAGCATTTGAATGGAATCAGTCCAGAGGCTGCTCTCTGCTGCGCAGCAACACAGTCAGCACAGAATGAACGGTGGCATCTGCTCACACGGCAGAAGGAGCAGCAGGGAAAGCTAGTGCTCTGCTTCTTCAGCACACAAGCAGCTTTGCAACGGGGTCACCATCATTGCAGTCTCTCCTCGGTTTCATACCTAAAAGTCCATTTGAATCCAAATTCTCAGGTGGTCTCTCTCAGCTGCCCAGCAGCACAGTGAGTACAGCACGAACGTTTGGCCTCTGCTCCCACAGCAGAAGAGCCAGGATTGAAAGCTGGTGCTGGACCTGTTCAGCACACAATCACCTTTACATTGGTGCCTCCATCGTTGCTTTCACTGCTAACACTCATACAGGAAAAGCATTTGAATGGAATCAGTCCAGAGCCTGCTCTCTGCTGTGCAGGAACACAGTCAGCACAGAATGAACAGTGGCATCTGCTCACACGGCAGAAGGAGCAGCAGGGAAAGCTAGTGCTCTGCTTCTTCAGCACACAAGCAGCTTTGCAACGGGGTCACCATCATTGCAGTCTCTCCGCGGATTCATACCTAAAAGTCCATTGGAATACAAATTCTCAGGTGGTCTCAGCTGCCCAGCAGCACAGTGAGTACAGCACGAACGTTTGGCCTCTGCTCCCACAGCAGAAGAGCCAGGATTGAAAGCTGGTGCTGGACCTGTTCAGCACACAATCCCTTTTACATTGGTGCATTCATCGTTGCTTTCACTGCTCACTTTCATACAGGAAAAGCATTTGAATGGAATCAGTCCAGAGGCTGCTCCCTGCTGCGCAGCAACACAGTCAGCACAGAATGAACAGTGGCATCTGCTCACACGGCAGAAGGAGCAGCAGGGAAAGCTAGTGCTCTGCTTCTTCAGCACACAAGCAGCTTTGTAACGGGGTCACCATCATTGCAGTCTCTCCTCAACTTCATACCTAAAAGTCCATTTGAATCCGAATTCTCAGGTGGTGTCGCTCAGCTGCCCAGCAGCACAGTGAGTACAGCACGAACGTTTGGCCTCTGCTCCCACAGCAGAAGAGCCAGGATTGAAAGCTGGTGCTGGACCTGTTCAGCACACAATCCCCTTTACATTGGTGCCTCCATCGTTGCTTTCACTGCTAACACTCATACAGGAAAAGCATTTGAATAGAATCCGTCCAGAGCCTGCTCCCTGCTTTCAGCAACACAGCACAGAATGAACAGTGGCATCTGCTCACACGGCAGAAGGAGCAGCAGGGAAAGCTAGTGCTCTGCTTCTTCAGCACACAAGCAGCTTTGCAACGGGGTCACCATCATTTGCAGTCTCTCCTCGGTTTCATACCTAAAAGTCCATTTGAATCCAAATTCTCAGGTGGTGTCTCTCAGCTGCCCAGCAGCACAGTGAGTACAGCACGAACGTTTGGCATCTGCTCCCACAGCAGAAGAGCAAGGATTGAAAGCTGGTGCTGGACCTGTTCAGCACACAATCCCCTTTTTATTGGTGCATCCATCGTTCCTTTTACTGCTAACACTCGTACAGGAAAAGCATTTGAATAGAATCAGTCCAGAGCCTGCTCCCTGCTGGCAGCAACACAGCACAGAATGAACAGGGGCATCTGCTCACACGGCAGAAGGAGCAGCAGGGAAAGCTAGTGCTCTGCTTCTTCAGCACACAAGCAGCTTTGCAACGGGGTCACCATCATTGCAGTCTCTCCTCGGTTTCATACCTAAAAGTCCATTTGAATCCAAATTCTCAGGTGGTGTCTCTCAGCTGCCCAGCAGCACAGTTAGTACAGCACGAACGTTTGGCCTCTGCTCCCACAGCAGAAGAGCCAGGATTGAAAGCTGGTGCTGGACCTGTTCAGCGCACAATCACCTTTACATTGGTGCCTCCATCGTTGCTTTCACTGCTCACATTCATACAGGAAAAGCATTTGAATGGAATCAGTCCAGAGCCTGCTCTCTGCTGCGCAGCAACACAGTCAGCACAGAATGAACAGTGGCATCTGCTCAAACGGCAGAAGGACCAGCAGGGAAAGCTAGTGCTCTGCTTCTTCAGCACACAAGCAGCTTTGCAACGGGGTCACCATCATTGCAGTCTCTCCTCGGTTTCATACCTAAAAGTCCATTTGAATACAAATTCTCAGGGGGTCTCAGCTGCCCAGCAGCACAGTGAGTACAGCACGAACGTTTGGCATCTGCTCCCACAGCAGAAGAGCAAGGATTGAAAGCTGGTGCTGGACCTGTTCAGCACACAATCACCTTTACATTGGTGCCTCCATCGTTGCTTTCACTGCTAACACTCATACAGGAAAAGCTTTTGAATAGAATCAGTCCAGAGCCTGCTCCCTGCTGGCAGCAACACAGCACAGAATGAACAGAGGCATCTGCTCACACGGCAGAAGGAGCAGCAGGGAAAGCTAGTGCTCTGCTTCTTCAGCACACAAGCAGCTTTGCAACGGGGTCACCATCATTGCAGTCTCTCCTCGGCTTCATACCTAAAAGTCCATTTGAATCCGAATTCTCAGGTGGTGTCTCTCAGCTGCCCAGCAGCACAGTGAGTACAGCACGAACGTTTGGCCTCTGCTCCCACAGCAGAAGAGCCAGGATTGAAAGCTGGTCCTGGACCTGTTCAGCACACAATCACCTTTACATTGGTGCCTCCATCGTTGCTTTCACTGCTCACATTCATACAGGAAAAGCATTTGAATGGAATCAGTCCAGAGCCTGCTCTCTGCTGCGCAGGAACACAGTCAGCACAGAATGAACAGTGGCATCTTCTCACACGGCAGAAGGAGCAGCAGGAAAAGCTAGTGGTCTACTTCTTCAGCACACAAGCAGCTTTGCAACGGGGTCACCATCATTGCTGTCTCTCCTCGGTTTCCTACCTAAAAGTCCATTTGAATCCAAATTCTCAGGTGGTGTCTCTCAGCTGCCCAGCAGCACAGTTAGTACAGCACGAACGTTTGGCCTCTGCTCCCACAGCAGAAGAGCCAGGATTGAAAGCTGGTGCTGGACCTGTTCAGCACACAATCCCCTTTACATTGGTGCCTCCATCGTTGCTTTCACTGCTAACACTCATACAGGAAAAGCATTTGAATGGAATCAGCCCTGAGCCTGCTCCCTGCTGGCAGCAACACAGCACAGAATGAACAGTGGCATCTGCTCACACGGCAGAAGGACCAGCAGGGAAAGCTAGTGCTGTGTCTCTTCAGCACACAAGCAGCTTTGCAACGGGGTCACCATCATTGCAGTCTCTCCTCGGTTTCCTACCTAAAAGTCCATTTGAATCCAAATTCTCAGGTGGTGTCTCTCAGCTGCCCAGCAGCACAGTTAGTACAGCACGAACGTTTGGCCTCTGCTCCCACAGCAGAAGAGCCAGGATTGAAAGCTGGTGCTGGACCTGTTCAGCACACAATCACCTTTACATTGGTGCCTCCATCGTTGCTTTCACTGCTCACATTCATACAGGAAAAGCATTTGAATGGAATCAGTCCAGAGCCTGCTCTCTGCTGCGCAGCAACACAGTCAGCACAGAATGAACAGTGGCATCTGCTCACACGGCAGAAGGAGCAGCAGGGAAAGATAGTGCTGTGTCTCTTCAGCACACAAGCAGCTTTGCAACGGGGTCACCATCATTGCAGTCTCTCCTCGGCTTCATACCTAAAAGTCCATTTGAATCCGAATTCTCAGGTGGTGTCGCTCAGCTGCCCAGCAGCACAGTGAGTACAGCACGAACATTTGGCCTCTGCTCCCACAGCAGAAGAGCCAGGATTGAAAGCTGGTGCTGGACCTGTTCAGCACACAATCCCTTTTACATTGGTGCATTCATCGTTGCTTTCACTGCTCACTTTCATACAGGAAAAGCATTTGAATGGAATCAGTCCAGAGGCTCCTCACTGCTGCGCAGGAACACAGTCAGCACAGAATGAACAGTGGCATCTGCTCACACGGCAGAAGGAGCAGCAGGGAAAGCTAGTGCTCTGCTTCTTCAGCACACAAGCAGCTTTGCAACGGGGTCACCATCATTGCAGTCTCTCCTCGGTTTCATACCTAAAAGTCCATTTGAATCCAAATTCTCAGGTGGTGTCTCTCAGCTGCCCAGCAGCACAGTTAGTACAGCACGAACGTTTGGCATCTGCTCCCACAGCAGAAGAGCCAGGATTGAAAGCTGGTGCTGGACCTGTTCAGCACACAATCACCTTTACATTGGTGCCTCCATCGTTGCTTTCACTGCTCACATTCATACAGGAAAAGCATTTGAATGGAATCAGTCCAGAGGCTGCTCTCTGCTGCACAGCAACACAGTCAGCACAGAATGAACAGTGGCATCTGCTCACACGGCAGAAGGAGCAGCAGGGAAAGCTAGTGCTCTGCTTCTTCAGCACACACGCAGCTTTGCAACGGGGTCACCATCATTGCAGTCTCTCCTCGGTTTCATACCTAAAAGTCCATTTGAATCCAAATTCTCAGGTGGTGTCTCTCAGCTGCCCAGCAGCACAGTGAGTACAGCACGAACGTTTGGCCTCTGCTCCCACAGCAGAAGAGCCAGGATTGAAAGCTGGTGCTGGACCTGTTCAGCACACAATCCCCTTTACATTGGTGCCTCCATCGTTGCTTTCACTGCTCACTTTCATACAGGAAAAGCATTTGAATGGAATCAGTCCAGAGCCTGCTCTCTGCTGCGCAGGAACACAGTCAGCACAGAATGAACAGTGGCATCTGCTCACACGGCAGAAGGACCAGCAGGGAAAGCTAGTGCTCTGCTTCTTCAGCACACAAGCAGCTTTGCAACGGGGTCACCATCATTGCAGTCTCTCCTCGGTTTCATACCTAAAAGTCCATTTGAATCCAAATTCTCAGGTGGTGTCTCTCAGCTGCCCAGCAGCACAGTTAGTACAGCACGAACGTTTGGCCTCTGCTCCCACAGCAGAAGAGCCAGGATTGAAAGCTGGTGCTGGACCTGTTCAGCACACAATCCCTTTTACATTGGTGCATTCATCGTTGCTTTCACTGCTCACTTTCATACAGGAAAAGCATTTGAATGGAATCAGTCCAGAGGCTCCTCACTGCTGCGCAGCAACACAGTCAGCACAGAATGAACAGTGGCATCTGCTCACACGGCAGAAGGAGCAGCAGGGAAAGCTAGTGCTCTGCTTCTTCAGCACACAAGCAGCTTTGCAACGGGGTCACCATCATTGCAGTCTCTCCTCGGTTTCATACCTAAAAGTCCATTTGAATCCAAATTCTCAGGTGGTGTCTCTCAGCTGCCCAGCAGCACAGTTAGTACAGCACGAACGTTTGGCATCTGCTCCCACAGCAGAAGAGCCAGGATTGAAAGCTGGTGCTGGACCTGTTCAGCACACAATCACCTTTACATTGGTGCCTCCATCGTTGCTTTCACTGCTCACATTCATACAGGAAAAGCATTTGAATGGAATCAGTCCAGAGGCTGCTCTCTGCTGCGCAGCAACACAGTCAGCACAGAATGAACAGTGGCATCTGCTCACACGGCAGAAGGAGCAGCAGGGAAAGCTAGTGCTCTGCTTCTTCAGCACACAAGCAGCTTTGCAACGGGGTCACCATCATTGCAGTCTCTCCTCGGTTTCATACCTAAAAGTCCATTTGAATCCAAATTCTCAGGTGGTGTCTCTCAGCTGCCCAGCAGCACAGTGAGTACAGCACGAACGTTTGGCCTCTGCTCCCACAGCAGAAGAGCCAGGATTGAAAGCTGGTGCTGGACCTGTTCAGCACACAATCACCTTTACATTGGTGCCTCCATCGTTGCTTTCACTGCTCACTTTCATACAGGAAAAGCATTTGAATGGAATCAGTCCAGAGCCTGCTCTCTGCTGCGCAGCAACACAGTCAGCACAGAATGAACAGTGGCATCTGCTCACACGGCAGAAGGAGCAGCAGGGAAAGCTAGTGCTCTGCTTCTTCAGCACACAAGCAGCTTTGCAACGGGGTCACCATCATTGCAGTCTCTCCTCGGTTTCATACCTAAAAGTCCATTTGAATCCAAATTCTCAAGCGGTCTCAGCTGCCCAGCAGCACAGTGAGTACTGCACGAACGTTTGGCATCTGCTCCCACAGCAGAAGAGCAAGGATTGAAAGCTGGTGCTGGACCTGTTCAGCACACAATCCCCTTTACATTGGTGCATCCATCGTTGCTTTCACTGCTAACACTCGTACAGGAAAAGCATTTGAATAGAATCAGTCCAGAGCCTGCTCCCTGCTGGCAGCAACACAGCACAGAATGAACAGGGGCATCTGCTCACACGGCAGAAGGAGCAGCAGGGAAAGCTAGTGCTGTGTCTCTTCAGCACACAAGAAGCTTTGCAACGGGGTCACCATCATTGCAGTCTCTCCTCGGTTTCATACCTAAAAGTCCATTTGAATCCAAATTCTCAGGTGGTGTCTCTCAGCTGCCCAGCAGCACAGTTAGTACAGCACGAACGTTTGGCCTCTGCTCCCACAGCAGAAGAGCCAGGATTGAAAGCTGGTGCTGGACCTGTTCAGCACACAATCACCTTTACATTGGTGCCTCCATCGTTGCTTTCACTGCTCACTTTCATACAGGAAAAGCATTTGAATGGAATCAGTCCAGAGCCTGCTCTCTGCTGCGCAGCAACACAGTCAGCACAGAATGAACAGTGGCATCTGCTCACACGGCAGAAGGAGCAGCAGGGAAAGCTAGTGCTCTGCTTCTTCAGCACACAAGCAGCTTTGCAACGGGGTCACCATCATTGCAGTCTCTCCTCGGTTTCATACCTAAAAGTCCATTTGAATCCAAATTCTCAGGTGGTGTCTCTCAGCTGCCCAGCAGCACAGTTAGTACAGCACGAACGTTTGGCCTCTGCTCCCACAGCAGAAGAGCCAGGATTGAAAGCTGGTGCTGGACCTGTTCAGCACACAATCACCTTTACATTGGTGCCTCCATCGTTGCTTTCACTGCTCACATTCATACAGGAAAAGCATTTGAATGGAATCAGTCCAGAGGCTGCTCTCTGCTGCGCAGCAACACAGTCAGCACAGAATGAACAGTGGCATCTGCTCACACGGCAGAAGGAGCAGCAGGGAAAGCTAGTGCTCTGCTTCTTCAGCACACAAGCAGCTTTGCAACGGGGTCACCATCATTGCAGTCTCTCCTCGGTTTCCTACCTAAAAGTCCATTTGAATCCAAATTCTCAGGTGGTGTCTCTCAGCTGCCCAGCAGCACAGTTAGTACAGCACGAACGTTTGGCCTCTGCTCCCACAGCAGAAGAGCCAGGATTGAAAGCTGGTGCTGGACCTGTTCAGCACACAATCCCTTTTACATTGGTGCATTCATCGTTGCTTTCACTGCTCACTTTCATACAGGAAAAGCATTTGAATGGAATCAGTCCAGAGGCTGCTCTCTGCTGCGCAGCAACACAGTCAGCACAGAATGAACAGTGGCATCTGCTCACACGGCAGAAGGAGCAGCAGGGAAAGCTAGTGCTCTGCTTCTTCAGCACACAAGCAGCTTTGCAACGGGGTCACCATCATTGCAGTCTCTCCTCGGTTTCATACCTAAAAGTCCATTTGAATCCAAATTCTCAGGTGGTGTCTGTCAGCTGCCCAGCAGCACAGTTAGTACAGCACGAACGTTTGGCCTCTGCTCCGACAGCAGAAGAGCCAGGATTGAAAGCTGGTGCTGGACCTGTTCAGCACACAATCCCTTTTACATTGGTGCATCCATCGTTGCTTTCACTGCTCACTTTCATACAGGAAAAGCATTTGAATGGAATCAGTCCAGAGGCTGCTCTCTGCTGCGCAGCAACACAGTCAGCACAGAATGAACAGTGGCATCTGCTCACACGGCAGAAGGAGCAGCAGGGAAAGCTAGTGCTCTGCTTCTTCAGCACACAAGCAGCTTTGCAACGGGGTCACCATCATTGCAGTCTCTCCTCGGTTTCATACCTAAAAGTCCATTAGAATCCAAATTCTCAAGCGGTCTCAGCTGCCCAGCAGCACAGTGAGTACAGCACGAACGTTTGGCCTCTGCTCCCACAGCAGAAGAGCAAGGATTGAAAGCTGGTGCTGGACCTGTTCAGCACACAATCCCCTTTACATTGGTGCATCCATCGTTGCTTTCACTGCTAACACTCGTACAGGAAAAGCATTTGAATAGAATCAGTCCAGAGCCTGCTCTCTGCTGCGCAGCAACACAGTCAGCACAGAATGAACAGTGGCATCTGCTTACACGGCAGAAGGAGCAGCAGGGAAAGCTAGTGCTCTGCTTCTTCAGCACACAAGCAGCTTTGCAACGGGGTCACCATCATTGCAGTCTCTCCTCGGTTTCATACCTAAAAGTCCATTTGAATCCAAATTCTCAGGTGGTCTCTCTCAGCTGCCCATCAGCACAGTGAGTACAGCACGAACGTTTGGCCTCTGCTCCCACAGCAGAAGAGCCAGGATTGAAAGCTGGTGCTGGACCTGTTCAGCACACAATCCCCTTTACATTGGTGCCTCCATCGTTGCTTTCACTGCTCACTTTCATACAGGAAAAGCATTTGAATGGAATCAGTCCAGAGCCTGCTCTCTGCTGCGCAGGAACACAGTCAGCACAGAATGAACAGTGGCATCTGCTCACACGGCAGAAGGAGCAGCAGGGAAAGCTAGTGCTCTGCTTCTTCAGCACACAAGCAGCTTTGCAACGGGGTCACCATCATTGCAGTCTCTCCTCGGTTTCATAACTAAAAGTCCATTTGAATCCAAATTCTCAAGCGGTCTCAGCTGCCCAGCAGCACAGTTAGTACAGCACGAACGTTTGGCCTCTGCTCCCACAGCAGAAGAGCCAGGATTGAAGGCTGGTGCTGGACCTGTTCAGCACACAATCCCCTTTACATTGGTGCCTCCATCGTTGCTTTCACTGCTAACACTCATGCAGGAAAAGCATTTGAATAGAATCAGTCCAGAGCCTGCTCTCTGCTGCGCAGCAACACAGTCAGCACAGAATGAACAGTGGCATCTGCTCACACGGCAGTAGGACCAGCAGGGAAAGCTAGTGCTGTGTCTCTTCAGCACACAAGAAGCTTTGCAACGGGGTCACCATCATTGCAGTCTCTCCTCGGTTTCATACCTAAAAGTCCATTTGAATCCAAATTCTCAGGTGGTGTCTCTCAGCTGCCCAGCAGCACAGTTAGTACAGCACGAACGTTTGGCCTCTGCTCCCACAGCAGAAGAGCCAGGATTAAAAGCTGGTGCTGGACCTGTTCAGCACACAATCCCTTTTACATTGGTGCATTCATCGTTGCTTTCACTGCTCACTTTCATACAGGACAAGCATTTGAATGGAATCAGTCCAGAGGCTGCTCTCTGCTGCGCAGCAACACAGTCAGCACAGAATGAACAGTGGCATCTGCTCACACGGCAGAAGGACCAGCAGGGAAAGCTAGCGCTCTGCTTCTTCAGCACACAAGCAGCTTTGCAACGGGGTCACCATCATTGCAGTCCCTCCTCGGGTTCATACCTAAAAGTCCATTTGAATCCAAATTCTCAGGTGGTGTCTCTCAGCTGCCCAGCAGCACAGTTAGTACAGCACGAACGTTTGGCCTCTGCTCCCACAGCAGAAGAGCCAGGATTGAAAGCTGGTGCTGGACCTGTTCAGCACACAATCACCTTTACATTGGTGCCGCCATCGTTGCTTTCACTGCTCACATTCATACAGGAAAAGCATTTGAATGGAATCAGTCCAGAGCCTGCTCTCTGCTGCGCAGCAACACAGTCAGCACAGAATGAACAGTGGCATCTGCTCACACGGCAGAAGGACCAGCAGGGAAAGCTAGTGCTCTGCTTCTTCAGCACACAAGCAGCTTTGCAACGGGGTCACCATCATTGCAGTCTCTCCTCGGTTTCATACCTAAAAGTCCATTTGAATCCAAATTCTCAGGTGGTGTCTCTCAGCTGCCCAGCAGCACAGTGAGTACAGCACGAACGTTTGGCCTCTGCTCCCACAGCAGAAGAGCCAGGATTGAAAGCTGGTGCTGGACCTGTTCAGCACACAATCCCCTTTACATTGGTGCATCCATCGTTGCTTTCACTGCTCACTTTCATACAGGAAAACCATTTGAATGGAATCAGTCCAGAGGCTGCTCTCTGCTGCGCAGGAACACAGTCAGCACAGAATGAACAGTGGCATCTGCTCACACGGCAGAAGGAGCAGCAGGGAAAGCTAGTGCTCTGCTTCTTCAGCACACAAGCAGCTTTGCAACGGGGTCACCATCATTGCAGTCTCTCCTCGGTTTCATACCTAAAAGTCCATTTGAATCCAAATTCTCAAGAGGTCTCAGCTGCCCAGCAGCACAGTGAGTACAGCACGAACGTTTGGCATCTGCTCCCACAGCAGAACAGCAAGGATTGAAAGCTGGTGCTGGACCTGTTCAGCACACAATCCCCTTTACATTGGTGCATCCATCGTTGCTTTCACTGCTAACACTCGTACAGGAAAAGCAGTTGAATAGAATCAGTCCAGAGCCTGCTCCCTGCTGGCAGCAACACAGCACAGAATGAACAGGGGCATCTGCTCACACGGCAGAAGGACCCGCAGGGAAAGCTAGTGCTGTGTCTCTTCAGCACACAAGAAGCTTTGCAACGGGGTCACCATCATTGCAGTCTCTCCTCGGTTTCCTACCTAAAAGTCCATTTGAATCCAAATTCTCAGGTGGTGTCTCTCAGCTGCCCAGCAGCACAGTTAGTACAGCACGAACGTTTGGCCTCTGCTCCAACAGCAGAAGAGCCAGGATTGAAAGCTGGTGCTGGACCTGTTCAGCACACAATCACCTTTACATTGGTACCTTCATCGTTGCTTTCACTGCTAACACTCATACAGGAAAAGCATTTGAATAGAATCAGTCCAGAGCCTGCTCCCTGCTGGCAGCAACACAGTCAGCACAGAATGAACAGTGGCATCTGCTCCCATGGCAGAAGGACCAGCAGGGAAAGCTAGTGCTGGGCTTCTTCAGCACACAAGCAGCTTTGCAACGGTGTCATCTTCATTGCAGTCTCTCCTCGGTTTCATACCTAAAAGTCCGTTTGAATAGAAAATTCTCAGGTGGTCTCTCTCAGCTGCCCAGAAGCACAGTGAGTACAGCACGAACGTTTAGCCTCTGCTCCCACAGCAGAAGAGCTAGGATTGAAAGCTCGTGCTGGACCTGTTCAGCACACAATCCCTTTTACATTGGTGCCTCCATCGTTGCTTTCACTGCTAACACTCATACAGCAAAAGCATTTGAATAGAATCCGTCCAGAGCCGGCTCCCTGCTGGCAGCAACACATCACAGAATGAACAGTGGCATCTGCTCACACGGCAGAAGGAGCAGCAGGGAATGCTAGTGCTCTGCTTCTTCAGCACACAAGCAGCTTTGCAACGGGGTCACCATCATTGCAGTCTCTCCTCGGTTTCATACCTAAAAGTCCATTTGAATCCAAATTCTCAGGTGGTGTCTCTCAGCTGCCCAGCAGCACAGTTAGTACAGCACGAACGTTTGGCCTCTGCTCCCACAGCAGAAGAGCCAGGATTGAAAGCTGGTGCTGGACCTGTTCAGCACACAATCCCTTTTACATTGGTGCATTCATCGTTGCTTTCACTGCTCACTTTCATACAGGAAAAGCATTTGAATGGAATCAGTCCAGAGGCTGCTCTCTGCTGCGCAGCAACACAGTCAGCACAGAATGAACAGTGGCATCTGCTCACACGGCAGAAGGAGCAGCAGGGAAAGCTAGTGCTCTGCTTCTTCAGCACACAAGCAGCTTTGCAACGGGGTCACCATCATTGCAGTCTCTCCTCGGTTTCCTACCTAAAAGTCCATTTGAATCCAAATTCTCAGGTGGTCTCTCTCAGCTGCCCAGCAGCACAGTTAGTACAGCATGAACGTTTGGCCTCTGCTCCCACAGCAGAAGAGCCAGGATTGAAAGCTGGTGCTGGACGTGTTCAGCACACAATCACCTTTACATTGGTGCCTCCATCGTTGCTTTCACTGCTAACACTCATACAGGAAAAGCATTTGAATGGAATCAGTCCAGAGCCTGCTCTCTGCTGTGCAGGAACACAGTCAGCACAGAATGAACAGTGGCATCTGCTCACACGGCAGAAGGAGCAGCAGGGAAAGCTAGTGCTCTGCTTCTTCAGCACACAAGCAGCTTTGCAACGGGGTCACTATCATTGCAGTCTCTCCTCGGATTCATACCTAAAAGTCCATTTGAATACAAATTCTCAGGTGGTCTCAGCTGCCCAGCAGCACAGTGAGTACAGCACGAACGTTTGGCATCTGCTCCCACAGCAGAAGAGCCAGGATTGAAAGCTGGTGCTGGACCTGTTCAGCACACAATCCCTTTTACATTGGTGCCTCCATCGTTGCTTTCACTGCTAACACTCATACAGGAAAAGCATTTGAATAGAATCCGTCCAGAGCCGGCTCCCTGCTGGCAGCAACACATCACAGAATGAACAGTGGCATCTGCTCACACGGCAGGAGGAGCAGCAGGGAATGCTAGTGCTCTGCTTCTTCAGCACACAAGCAGCTTTGCAACGGGGTCACCATCATTGCAGTCTCTCCTCGGTTTCATACCTAAAAGTCCATTTGAATCCAAATTCTCAGGTGGTGTCTCTCAGCTGCCCAGCAGCACAGTTAGTACAGCACGAACGTTTGGCCTCTGCTCCCACAGCAGAAGAGCCAGGATTGAAAGCTGGTGCTGGACCTGTTCAGCACACAATCCCTTTTACATTGGTGCATTCATCGTTGCTTTCACTGCTCACTTTCATACAGGAAAAGCATTTGAATGGAATCAGTCCAGAGCCTGCTCTCTGCTGCGCAGGAACACAGTCAGCACAGAATGAACAGTGGCATCTGCTCACACGGCAGAAGGAGCAGCAGGGAAAGCTAGTGCTCTGCTTCTTCAGCACACAAGCAGCTTTGCAACGGGGTCACCATCATTGCAGTCTCTCCTCGGTTTCATACCTAAAAGTCCATTTGAATCCAAATTCTCAGGTGGTGTCTCTCAGCTGCCCAGCAGCACAGTTAGTACAGCACGAACGTTTGGCCTCTGCTCCCACAGCAGAAGAGCCAGGATTGAAAGCTGGTGCTGGACCTGTTCAGCACACAATCACCTTTACATTGGTGCCTCCATCGTTGCTTTCACTGCTCACATTCATACAGGAAAAGCATTTGAATGGAATCAGTCCAGAGCCTGCTCTCTGCTGTGCAGGAACACAGTCAGCACAGAATGAACAGTGGCATCTGCTCACACGGCAGAAGGAGCAGCAGGGAAAGCTAGTGCTCTGCTTCTTCAGCACACAAGCAGCTTTGCAAAGGGGTCACCATCATTGCAGTCTCTCCTCGGGTTCATACCTAAAAGTCCATTTGAATCCAAATTCTCAGGTGGTCTCTCTCAGCTGCCCAGCAGCACAGTGAGTACAGCACGAACGTTTGGCCTCTGCTCCCACAGCAGAAGAGCCAGGATTGAAAGCTGGTGCTGGACCTGTTCAGCACACAATCCCTTTTACATTGGTGCCTCCATCGTTGCTTTCACTGCTCACTTTCATACAGGAAAAGCATTTGAATGGAATCAGTCCAGAGCCTGCTCTCTGCTGCGCAGCAACACAGTCAGCACAGAATGAACAGTGGCATCTGCTCACATGGCAGAAGGAGCAGCAGGGAAAGCTAGTGCTCTGCTTCTTCAGCACACAAGCAGCTTTGCAACGGGGTCACCATCATTGCAGTCTCTCCTCGGTTTCATACCTAAAAGTCCATTTGAATCCAAATTCTCAGGTGGTGTCTCTCAGCTGCCCAGCAGCACAGTGAGTACAGCACGAACGTTTGGCCTCTGCTCCCACAGCAGAAGAGCCAGGATTGAAAGCTGGTGCTGGACCTGTTCAGCACACAATCCCCTTTACATTGGTGCCTCCATCGTTGCTTTCACTGCTCACTTTCATACAGGAAAAGCATTTGACTGGAATCAGTCCAGAGCCTGCTCTCTGCTGGCAGCAACACAGTCAGCACAGAATGAACAGTGGCATCTGCTCACACGGCAGAAGGAGCAGCAGGGAAAGCTAGTGCTCTGCTTCTTCAGCACACAAGCAGCTTTGCAACGGGGTCACCATCATTGCAGTCTCTCCTCGGTTTCATACCTAAAAGTCCATTTGAATCCAAATTCTCAAGCGGTCTCAGCTGCCCAGCAGCACAGTGAGTACAGCACGAACGTTTGGCATCTGCTCCCACAGCAGAAGAGCAAGGATTGAAAGCTGGTGCTGGACCTGTTCAGCACACAATCCCCTTTTCATTGGTGCATCCATCGTTCCTTTTACTGCTAACACTCGTACAGGAAAAGCATTTGAATAGAATCAGTCCAGAGCCTGCTCCCTGCTGGCAGCAACACAGCACAGAATGAACAGGGGCATCTGCTCACACGGCAGAAGGACCAGCAGGGAAAGCTAGTGCTGTGTCTCTTCAGCACACAAGAAGCCTTGCAACGGGGTCACCATCATTGCAGTCTCTCCTCGGTTTCATACCTAAAAGTCCATTTGAATCCAAATTCTCAGGTGGTGTCTCTCAGCTGCCCAGCAGCACAGTTAGTACAGCACGAACGTTTGGCCTCTGCTCCCACAGCAGAAGAGCCAGGATTGAAAGCTGGTGCTGGACCTGTTCAGCGCACAATCACCTTTACATTGGTGCCTCCATCGTTGCTTTCACTGCTCACATTCATACAGGAAAAGCATTTGAATGGAATCAGTCCAGAGGCTGCTCTCTGCTGCGCAGCAACACAGTCAGCACAGAATGAACAGTGGCATCTGCTCACACGGCAGAAGGACCAGCAGGGAAAGCTAGTGCTCTGCTTCTTCAGCACACAAGCAGCTTTGCAACGGGGTCACCATCATTGCAGTCTCTCCTCGGTTTCATACCTAAAAGTCCATTAGAATCCAAATTCTCAAGCGGTCTCAGCTGCCCAGCAGCACAGTGAGTACTGCATGAACGTTTGGCCTCTGCTCCCACAGCAGAAGAGCAAGGATTGAAAGCTGGTGCTGGACCTGTTCAGCACACAATCCCCTTTACATTGGTGCATCCATCGTTGCTTTCACTGCTAACACTCGTACAGGAAAAGCATTTGAATAGAATCAGTCCAGAGCCTGCTCTCTGCTGCGCAGCAACACAGTCAGCACAGAATGAACAGTGGCATCTGCTTACACGGCAGAAGGAGCAGCAGGGAAAGCTAGTGCTCTGCTTCTTCAGCACACAAGCAGCTTTGCAACGGGGTCACCATCATTGCAGTCTCTCCTCGGTTTCATACCTAAAAGTCCATTTGAATCCAAATTCTCAGGTGGTGTCTCTCAGCTGCCCAGCAGCACAGTTAGTACAGCACGAACGTTTGGCCTCTGCTCCCACAGCAGAAGAGCCAGGATTGAAAGCTGGTGCTGGACCTGTTCAGCGCACAATCACCTTTACATTGGTGCCTCCATCGTTGCTTTCACTGCTCACATTCATACAGGAAAAGCATTTGAATGGAATCAGTCCAGAGCCTGCTCTCTGCTGTGCAGGAACACAGTCAGCACAGAATGAACAGTGGCATCTGCTCACACGGCAGAAGGAGCAGCAGGGAAAGCTAGTGCTCTGCTTCTTCAGCACACAAGCAGCTTTGCAACGGGGTCACCATCATTGCAGTCTCTCCTCGGGTTCATACCTAAAAGTCCATTTGAATCCAAATTCTCAGGTGGTGTCTCTCAGCTGCCCAGCAGCACAGTTAGTACAGCACGAACGTTTGGCCTCTGCTCCCACAGCAGAAGAGCCAGGATTGAAAGCTGGTGCTGGACCTGTTCAGCACACAATCCCTTTTACATTGGTGCATCCATCGTTGCTTTCACTGCTCACTTTCATACAGGAAAAGCATTTGAATGGAATCAGTCCAGAGGCTGCTCTCTGCTGCGCAGCAACACAGTCAGCACAGAATGAACAGTGGCATCTGCTCACACGGCAGAAGGAGCAGCAGGGAAAGCTAGTGCTCTGCTTCTTCAGCACACAAGCAGCTTTGCAACGGGGTCACCATCATTGCAGTCTCTCCTCGGTTTCATACCTAAAAGTCCATTAGAATCCAAATTCTCAAGCGGTCTCAGCTGCCCAGCAGCACAGTGAGTACTGCATGAACGTTTGGCCTCTGCTCCCACAGCAGAAGAGCAAGGATTGAAAGCTGGTGCTGGACCTGTTCAGCACACAATCCCCTTTACATTGGTGCATCCATCGTTGCTTTCACTGCTAACACTCGTACAGGAAAAGCATTTGAATAGAATCAGTCCAGAGCCTGCTCTCTGCTGCGCAGCAACACAGTCAGCACAGAATGAACAGTGGCATCTGCTTACACGGCAGAAGGAGCAGCAGGGAAAGCTAGTGCTCTGCTTCTTCAGCACACAAGCAGCTTTGCAACGGGGTCACCATCATTGCAGTCTCTCCTCGGTTTCATACCTAAAAGTCCATTTGAATCCAAATTCTCAGGTGGTCTCTCTCAGCTGCCCAGCAGCACAGTGAGTACAGCACGAACGTTTGGCCTCTGCTCCCACAGCAGAAGAGCCAGGATTGAAAGCTGGTGCTGGACCTGTTCAGCACACAATCACCTTTACATTGGTGCCTCCATCGTTGCTTTCACTGCTCACTTTCATACAGGAAAAGCATTTGAATGGAATCAGTCCAGAGCCTGCTCTCTGCTGCGCAGGAACACAGTCAGCACAGAATGAACAGTGGCATCTGCTCCCACGGCAGAAGGAGCAGCAGGGAAAGCTAGTGCTCTGCTTCTTCAGCACACAAGCAGCTTTGCAACGGGGTCACCATCATTGCAGTCTCTCCTCGGTTTCATACCTAAAAGTCCATTTGAATCCAAATTCTCAAGCGGTCTCAGCTGCCCAGCAGCACAGTGAGTACAGCACGAACTTTTGGCCTCTGCTCCCACAGCAGAAGAGCCAGGATTGAAAGCTGGTGCTGGACCTGTTCAGCACACAATCCCCTTTACATTGGTGCCTCCATCGTTGCTTTCACTGCTAACACTCATACAGGAAAAGCATTTGAATAGAATCAGTCCAGAGCCTGCTCTCTGCTGCGCAGCAACACAGTCAGCACAGAATGAACAGTGGCATCTGCTCACACGGCAGTAGGACCAGCAGGGAAAGCTAGTGCTGTGTCTCTTCAGCACACAAGAAGCTTTGCAACGGGGTCACCATCATTGCAGTCTCTCCTCGGTTTCATACCTAAAAGTCCATTTGAATCCAAATTCTCAGGTGGTGTCTCTCAGCTGCCCAGCAGCACAGTTAGTACAGCACGAACGTTTGGCCTCTGCTCCGACAGCAGAAGAGCCAGGATTAAAAGCTGGTGCTGGACCTGTTCAGCACACAATCCCTTTTACATTGGTGCATTCATCGTTGCTTTCACTGCTCACTTTCATACAGGAAAAGCATTTGAATGGAATCAGTCCAGAGGCTGCTCTCTGCTGCGCAGCAACACAGTCAGCACAGAATGAACAGTGGCATCTGCTCACACGGCAGAAGGACCAGCAGGGAAAGCTAGTGCTCTGCTTCTTCAGCACAAAAGCAGCTTTGCAACAGGGTCACCATCATTGCAGTCTCTCCTCGGGTTCATACCTAAAAGTCCATTTGAATCCAAATTCTCAGGTGGTGTCTCTCAGCTGCCCAGCAGCACAGTTAGTACAGCACGAACGTTTGGCCTCTGCTCCCACAGCAGAAGAGCCAGGATTGAAAGCTGGTGCTGGACCTGTTCAGCACACAATCACCTTTACATTGGTGCCTCCATCGTTGCTTTCACTGCTCACATTCATACAGGAAAAGCATTTGAATGGAATCAGTCCAGAGCCTGCTCTCTGCTGCGCAGCAACACAGTCAGCACAGAATGAACAGTGGCATCTGCTTACACGGCAGAAGGAGCAGCAGGGAAAGCTAGTGCTCTGCTTCTTCAGCACACAAGCAGCTTTGCAACGGGGTCACCATCATTGCAGTCTCTCCTCGGTTTCATACCTAAAAGTCCATTTGAATCCAAATTCTCAGGTGGTCTCTCTCAGCTGCCCAGCAGCACAGTGAGTACAGCACGAACGTTTGGCATCTGCTCCCACAGCAGAAGAGCCAGGATTGAAAGCTGGTGCTGGACCTGTTCAGCACACAATCCCTTTTACATTGGTGCCTCCATCGTTGCTTTCACTGCTAACACTCATACAGGAAAAGCATTTGAATAGAATCCGTCCAGAGCCGGCTCCCTGCTGGCAGCAACACATCACAGAATGAACAGTGGCATCTGCTCACACGGCAGGAGGAGCAGCAGGGAATGCTAGTGCTCTGCTTCTTCAGCACACAAGCAGCTTTGCAACGGGGTCACCATCATTGCAGTCTCTCCTCGGTTTCATACCTAAAAGTCCATTTGAATCCAAATTCTCAGGTGGTGTCTCTCAGCTGCCCAGCAGCACAGTTAGTACAGCACGAACGTTTGGCCTCTGCTCCCACAGCAGAAGAGCCAGGATTGAAAGCTGGTGCTGGACCTGTTCAGCACACAATCCCTTTTACATTGGTGCATTCATCGTTGCTTTCACTGCTCACTTTCATACAGGAAAAGCATTTGAATGGAATCAGTCCAGAGCCTGCTCTCTGCTGCGCAGGAACACAGTCAGCACAGAATGAACAGTGGCATCTGCTCACACGGCAGAAGGAGCAGCAGGGAAAGCTAGTGCTCTGCTTCTTCAGCACACAAGCAGCTTTGCAACGGGGTCACCATCATTGCAGTCTCTCCTCGGTTTCATACCTAAAAGTCCATTTGAATCCAAATTCTCAGGTGGTGTCTCTCAGCTGCCCAGCAGCACAGTTAGTACAGCACGAACGTTTGGCCTCTGCTCCCACAGCAGAAGAGCCAGGATTGAAAGCTGGTGCTGGACCTGTTCAGCACACAATCACCTTTACATTGGTGCCTCCATCGTTGCTTTCACTGCTCACATTCATACAGGAAAAGCATTTGAATGGAATCAGTCCAGAGCCTGCTCTCTGCTGTGCAGGAACACAGTCAGCACAGAATGAACAGTGGCATCTGCTCACACGGCAGAAGGAGCAGCAGGGAAAGCTAGTGCTCTGCTTCTTCAGCACACAAGCAGCTTTGCAAAGGGGTCACCATCATTGCAGTCTCTCCTCGGGTTCATACCTAAAAGTCCATTTGAATCCAAATTCTCAGGTGGTCTCTCTCAGCTGCCCAGCAGCACAGTGAGTACAGCACGAACGTTTGGCCTCTGCTCCCACAGCAGAAGAGCCAGGATTGAAAGCTGGTGCTGGACCTGTTCAGCACACAATCCCTTTTACATTGGTGCCTCCATCGTTGCTTTCACTGCTCACTTTCATACAGGAAAAGCATTTGAATGGAATCAGTCCAGAGCCTGCTCTCTGCTGCGCAGCAACACAGTCAGCACAGAATGAACAGTGGCATCTGCTCACATGGCAGAAGGAGCAGCAGGGAAAGCTAGTGCTCTGCTTCTTCAGCACACAAGCAGCTTTGCAACGGGGTCACCATCATTGCAGTCTCTCCTCGGTTTCATACCTAAAAGTCCATTTGAATCCAAATTCTCAGGTGGTGTCTCTCAGCTGCCCAGCAGCACAGTGAGTACAGCACGAACGTTTGGCCTCTGCTCCCACAGCAGAAGAGCCAGGATTGAAAGCTGGTGCTGGACCTGTTCAGCACACAATCCCCTTTACATTGGTGCCTCCATCGTTGCTTTCACTGCTCACTTTCATACAGGAAAAGCATTTGACTGGAATCAGTCCAGAGCCTGCTCTCTGCTGGCAGCAACACAGTCAGCACAGAATGAACAGTGGCATCTGCTCACACGGCAGAAGGAGCAGCAGGGAAAGCTAGTGCTCTGCTTCTTCAGCACACAAGCAGCTTTGCAACGGGGTCACCATCATTGCAGTCTCTCCTCGGTTTCATACCTAAAAGTCCATTTGAATCCAAATTCTCAAGCGGTCTCAGCTGCCCAGCAGCACAGTGAGTACAGCACGAACGTTTGGCATCTGCTCCCACAGCAGAAGAGCAAGGATTGAAAGCTGGTGCTGGACCTGTTCAGCACACAATCCCCTTTTCATTGGTGCATCCATCGTTCCTTTTACTGCTAACACTCGTACAGGAAAAGCATTTGAATAGAATCAGTCCAGAGCCTGCTCCCTGCTGGCAGCAACACAGCACAGAATGAACAGGGGCATCTGCTCACACGGCAGAAGGACCAGCAGGGAAAGCTAGTGCTGTGTCTCTTCAGCACACAAGAAGCCTTGCAACGGGGTCACCATCATTGCAGTCTCTCCTCGGTTTCATACCTAAAAGTCCATTTGAATCCAAATTCTCAGGTGGTGTCTCTCAGCTGCCCAGCAGCACAGTTAGTACAGCACGAACGTTTGGCCTCTGCTCCCACAGCAGAAGAGCCAGGATTGAAAGCTGGTGCTGGACCTGTTCAGCGCACAATCACCTTTACATTGGTGCCTCCATCGTTGCTTTCACTGCTCACATTCATACAGGAAAAGCATTTGAATGGAATCAGTCCAGAGGCTGCTCTCTGCTGCGCAGCAACACAGTCAGCACAGAATGAACAGTGGCATCTGCTCACACGGCAGAAGGACCAGCAGGGAAAGCTAGTGCTCTGCTTCTTCAGCACACAAGCAGCTTTGCAACGGGGTCACCATCATTGCAGTCTCTCCTCGGTTTCATACCTAAAAGTCCATTAGAATCCAAATTCTCAAGCGGTCTCAGCTGCCCAGCAGCACAGTGAGTACTGCATGAACGTTTGGCCTCTGCTCCCACAGCAGAAGAGCAAGGATTGAAAGCTGGTGCTGGACCTGTTCAGCACACAATCCCCTTTACATTGGTGCATCCATCGTTGCTTTCACTGCTAACACTCGTACAGGAAAAGCATTTGAATAGAATCAGTCCAGAGCCTGCTCTCTGCTGCGCAGCAACACAGTCAGCACAGAATGAACAGTGGCATCTGCTTACACGGCAGAAGGAGCAGCAGGGAAAGCTAGTGCTCTGCTTCTTCAGCACACAAGCAGCTTTGCAACGGGGTCACCATCATTGCAGTCTCTCCTCGGTTTCATACCTAAAAGTCCATTTGAATCCAAATTCTCAGGTGGTGTCTCTCAGCTGCCCAGCAGCACAGTTAGTACAGCACGAACGTTTGGCCTCTGCTCCCACAGCAGAAGAGCCAGGATTGAAAGCTGGTGCTGGACCTGTTCAGCGCACAATCACCTTTACATTGGTGCCTCCATCGTTGCTTTCACTGCTCACATTCATACAGGAAAAGCATTTGAATGGAATCAGTCCAGAGCCTGCTCTCTGCTGTGCAGGAACACAGTCAGCACAGAATGAACAGTGGCATCTGCTCACACGGCAGAAGGAGCAGCAGGGAAAGCTAGTGCTCTGCTTCTTCAGCACACAAGCAGCTTTGCAACGGGGTCACCATCATTGCAGTCTCTCCTCGGGTTCATACCTAAAAGTCCATTTGAATCCAAATTCTCAGGTGGTGTCTCTCAGCTGCCCAGCAGCACAGTTAGTACAGCACGAACGTTTGGCCTCTGCTCCCACAGCAGAAGAGCCAGGATTGAAAGCTGGTGCTGGACCTGTTCAGCACACAATCCCTTTTACATTGGTGCATCCATCGTTGCTTTCACTGCTCACTTTCATACAGGAAAAGCATTTGAATGGAATCAGTCCAGAGGCTGCTCTCTGCTGCGCAGCAACACAGTCAGCACAGAATGAACAGTGGCATCTGCTCACACGGCAGAAGGAGCAGCAGGGAAAGCTAGTGCTCTGCTTCTTCAGCACACAAGCAGCTTTGCAACGGGGTCACCATCATTGCAGTCTCTCCTCGGTTTCATACCTAAAAGTCCATTAGAATCCAAATTCTCAAGCGGTCTCAGCTGCCCAGCAGCACAGTGAGTACTGCATGAACGTTTGGCCTCTGCTCCCACAGCAGAAGAGCAAGGATTGAAAGCTGGTGCTGGACCTGTTCAGCACACAATCCCCTTTACATTGGTGCATCCATCGTTGCTTTCACTGCTAACACTCGTACAGGAAAAGCATTTGAATAGAATCAGTCCAGAGCCTGCTCTCTGCTGCGCAGCAACACAGTCAGCACAGAATGAACAGTGGCATCTGCTTACACGGCAGAAGGAGCAGCAGGGAAAGCTAGTGCTCTGCTTCTTCAGCACACAAGCAGCTTTGCAACGGGGTCACCATCATTGCAGTCTCTCCTCGGTTTCATACCTAAAAGTCCATTTGAATCCAAATTCTCAGGTGGTCTCTCTCAGCTGCCCAGCAGCACAGTGAGTACAGCACGAACGTTTGGCCTCTGCTCCCACAGCAGAAGAGCCAGGATTGAAAGCTGGTGCTGGACCTGTTCAGCACACAATCCCCTTTACATTGGTGCCTCCATCGTTGCTTTCACTGCTCACTTTCATACAGGAAAAGCATTTGAATGGAATCAGTCCAGAGCCTGCTCTCTGCTGCGCAGGAACACAGTCAGCACAGAATGAACAGTGGCATCTGCTCCCACGGCAGAAGGAGCAGCAGGGAAAGCTAGTGCTCTGCTTCTTCAGCACACAAGCAGCTTTGCAACGGGGTCACCATCATTGCAGTCTCTCCTCGGTTTCATACCTAAAAGTCCATTTGAATCCAAATTCTCAAGCGGTCTCAGCTGCCCAGCAGCACAGTGAGTACAGCACGAACTTTTGGCCTCTGCTCCCACAGCAGAAGAGCCAGGATTGAAAGCTGGTGCTGGACCTGTTCAGCACACAATCCCCTTTACATTGGTGCCTCCATCGTTGCTTTCACTGCTAACACTCATACAGGAAAAGCATTTGAATAGAATCAGTCCAGAGCCTGCTCTCTGCTGCGCAGCAACACAGTCAGCACAGAATGAACAGTGGCATCTGCTCACACGGCAGTAGGACCAGCAGGGAAAGCTAGTGCTGTGTCTCTTCAGCACACAAGAAGCTTTGCAACGGGGTCACCATCATTGCAGTCTCTCCTCGGTTTCATACCTAAAAGTCCATTTGAATCCAAATTCTCAGGTGGTGTCTCTCAGCTGCCCAGCAGCACAGTTAGTACAGCACGAACGTTTGGCCTCTGCTCCGACAGCAGAAGAGCCAGGATTAAAAGCTGGTGCTGGACCTGTTCAGCACACAATCCCTTTTACATTGGTGCATTCATCGTTGCTTTCACTGCTCACTTTCATACAGGAAAAGCATTTGAATGGAATCAGTCCAGAGGCTGCTCTCTGCTGCGCAGCAACACAGTCAGCACAGAATGAACAGTGGCATCTGCTCACACGGCAGAAGGACCAGCAGGGAAAGCTAGTGCTCTGCTTCTTCAGCACAAAAGCAGCTTTGCAACAGGGTCACCATCATTGCAGTCTCTCCTCGGGTTCATACCTAAAAGTCCATTTGAATCCAAATTCTCAGGTGGTGTCTCTCAGCTGCCCAGCAGCACAGTTAGTACAGCACGAACGTTTGGCCTCTGCTCCCACAGCAGAAGAGCCAGGATTGAAAGCTGGTGCTGGACCTGTTCAGCACACAATCACCTTTACATTGGTGCCTCCATCGTTGCTTTCACTGCTCACATTCATACAGGAAAAGCATTTGAATGGAATCAGTCCAGAGCCTGCTCTCTGCTGCGCAGCAACACAGTCAGCACAGAATGAACAGTGGCATCTGCTCACACGGCAGAAGGAGCAGCAGGGAAAGCTAGTGCTCTGCTTCTTCAGCACACAAGCAGCTTTGCAACGGGGTCACCATCATTGCAGTCTCTCCTCGGTTTCATACCTAAAAGTCCATTTGAATCCAAATTCTCAGGTGGTGTCTCTCAGCTGCCCAGCAGCACAGTTAGTACAGCACGAACGTTTGGCCTCTGCTCCCACAGCAGAAGAGCCAGGATTGAAAGCTGGTGCTGGACCTGTTCAGCACACAATCACCTTTACATTGGTGCCTCCATCGTTGCTTTCACTGCTCACATTCATACAGGAAAAGCATTTGAATGGAATCAGTCCAGAGCCTGCTCTCTGCTGCGCAGCAACACAGTCAGCACAGAATGAACAGTGGCATCTGCTCACACGGCAGAAGGAGCAGCAGGGAAAGCTAGTGCTCTGCTTCTTCAGCACACAAGCAGCTTTGCAACGGGGTCACCATCATTGCAGTCTCTCCTCGGTTTCATACCTAAAAGTCCATTTGAATCCAAATTCTCAAGCGGTCTCAGCTGCCCAGCAGCACAGTGAGTACAGCACGAACGTTTGGCATCTGCTCCCACAGCAGAAGAGCAAGGATTGAAAGCTGGTGCTGGACCTGTTCAGCACACAATCCCCTTTACATTGGTGCCTCCATCGTTGCTTTCACTGCTAACACTCGTACAGGAAAAGCATTTGAATAGAATCAGTCCAGAGCCTTCTCTCTGCTGCGCAGCAACACAGTCAGCACAGAATGAACAGTGGCATCTGCTCACACGGCAGAAGGAGCAGCAGGGAAAGCTAGTGCTCTGCTTCTTCAGCAAACAAGCAGTTTTGCAACGGGGTCACCATCATTGCAGTCTCTCCTCGGTTTCCTACCTAAAAGTCCATTTGAATCCAAATTCTCAGGTGGTGTCTCTCAGCTGCCCAGCAGCACAGTTAGTACAGCACGAACGTTTGGCCTCTGCTCCCACAGCAGAAGAGCCAGGATTGAAAGCTGGTGCTGGACCTGTTCAGCACACAATCCCTTTTACATTGGTGCATTCATCGTTGCTTTCACTGCTCACTTTCATACAGGAAAAGCATTTGAATGGAATCAGTCCAGAGGCTGCTCTCTGCTGCGCAGCAACACAGTCAGCACAGAATGAACAGTGGCATCTGCTCACACGGCAGAAGGAGCAGCAGGGAAAGCTAGTGCTCTGCTTCTTCAGCACACAAGCAGCTTTGCAACGGGGTCACCATCATTGCAGTCTCTCCTCGGGTTCATACCTAAAAGTCCATTTGAATCCAAATTCTCAGGTGGTGTCTCTCAGCTGCCCAGCAGCACAGTTAGTACAGCACGAACGTTTGGCCTCTGCTCCCACAGCAGAAGAGCCAGGATTGAAAGCTGGTGCTGGACCTGTTCAGCACACAATCCCTTTTACATTGGTGCATCCATCGTTGCTTTCACTGCTCACTTTCATACAGGAAAAGCATTTGAATGGAATCAGTCCAGAGGCTGCTCTCTGCTGCGCAGCAACACAGTCAGCACAGAATGAACAGTGGCATCTGCTCACACGGCAGAAGGACCAGCAGGGAAAGCTAGTGCTCTGCTTCTTCAGCACACAAGCAGCTTTGCAACGGGGACACCATCATTGCAGTCTCTCCTCGGTTTCATACCTAAAAGTCCATTAGAATCCAAATTCTCAAGCGGTCTCAGCTGCCCAGCAGCACAGTGAGTACTGCATGAACGTTTGGCCTCTGCTCCCACAGCAGAAGAGCAAGGATTGAAAGCTGGTGCTGGACCTGTTCAGCACACAATCACCTTTACATTGGTGCATCCATCGTTGCTTTCACTGCTAACACTCGTACAGGAAAAGCATTTGAATAGAATCAGTCCAGAGCCTGCTCTCTGCTGCGCAGCAACACAGTCAGCACAGAATGAACAGTGGCATCTGCTTACACGGCAGAAGGAGCAGCAGGGAAAGCTAGTGCTCTGCTTCTTCAGCACACAAGCAGCTTTGCAACGGGGTCACCATCATTGCAGTCTCTCCTCGGTTTCATACCTAAAAGTCCATTTGAATCCAAATTCTCAGGTGGTGTCTCTCAGCTGCCCAGCAGCACAGTGAGTACAGCACGAACGTTTGGCCTCTGCTCCCACAGCAGAAGAGCCAGGATTGAAAGCTGGTGCTGGACCTGTTCAGCACACAATCCCCTTTACATTGGTGCCTCCATCGTTGCTTTCACTGCTCACTTTCATACAGGAAAAGCATTTGAATGGAATCAGTCCAGAGCCTGCTCTCTGCTGCGCAGGAACACAGTCAGCACAGAATGAACAGTGGCATCTGCTCACACGGCAGAAGGAGCAGCAGGGAAAGCTAGTGCTCTGCTTCTTCAGCACACAAGCAGCTTTGCAACGGGGTCACCATCATTGCAGTCTCTCCTCGGTTTCATACCTAAAAGTCCATTTGAATCCAAATTCTCAAGCGGTCTCAGCTGCCCAGCAGCACAGTGAGTACAGCACGAACTTTTGGCGTCTGCTCCCACAGCAGAAGAGCCAGGATTGAAAGCTGGTGCTGGACCTGTTCAGCACACAATCCCCTTTACATTGGTGCCTCCATCGTTGCTTTCACTGCTAACACTCATACAGGAAAAGCATTTGAATAGAATCAGTCCAGAGCCTGCTCTCTGCTGCGCAGCAACACAGTCAGCACAGAATGAACAGTGGCATCTGCTCACACGGCAGAAGGACCAGCAGGGAAAGCTAGTGCTGTGTCTCTTCAGCACACAAGAAGCTTTGCAACGGGGTCACCATCATTGCAGTCTCTCCTCGGTTTCATACCTAAAAGTCCATTTGAATCCAAATTCTCAGGTGGTGTCTCTCAGCTGCCCAGCAGCACAGTTAGTACAGCACGAACGTTTGGCCTCTGCTCCCACAGCAGAAGAGCCAGGATTAAAAGCTGGTGCTGGACCTGTTCAGCACACAATCCCTTTTACATTGGTGCATTCATCGTTGCTTTCACTGCTCACTTTCATACAGGAAAAGCATTTGAATGGAATCAGTCCAGAGGCTGCTCTCTGCTGCGCAGCAACACAGTCAGCACAGAATGAACAGTGGCATCTGCTCACACGGCAGAAGGACCAGCAGGGAAAGCTAGCGCTCTGCTTCTTCAGCACACAAGCAGCTTTGCAACGGGGTCACCATCATTGCAGTCCCTCCTCGGGTTCATACCTAAAAGTCCATTTGAATCCAAATTCTCAGGTGGTGTCTCTCAGCTGCCCAGCAGCACAGTTAGTACAGCACGAACGTTTGGCCTCTGCTCCCACAGCAGAAGAGCCAGGATTGAAAGCTGGTGCTGGACCTGTTCAGCACACAATCACCTTTACATTGGTGCCTCCATCGTTGCTTTCACTGCTCACATTCATACAGGAAAAGCATTTGAATGGAATCAGTCCAGAGCCTGCTCTCTGCTGCGCAGCAACACAGTCAGCACAGAATGAACAGTGGCATCTGCTCACACGGCAGAAGGACCAGCAGGGAAAGCTAGTGCTCTGCTTCTTCAGCACACAAGCAGCTTTGCAACGGGGTCACCATCATTGCAGTCTCTCCTCGGGTTCATACCTAAAAGTCCATTTGAATCCAAATTCTCAGGTGGTGTCTCTCAGCTGCCCAGCAGCACAGTTAGTACAGCACGAACGTTTGGCCTCTGCTCCCACAGCAGAAGAGCCAGGATTGAAAGCTGGTGCTGGACCTGTTCAGCACACAATCACCTTTACATTGGTGCCTCCATCGTTGCTTTCACTGCTCACTTTCATACAGGAAAAGCATTTGAATGGAATCAGTCCAGAGCCTGCTCTCTGCTGCGCAGGAACACAGTCAGCACAGAATGAACAGTGGCATCTGCTCACACGGCAGAAGGAGCAGCAGGGAAAGCTAGTGCTCTGCTTCTTCAGCACACAAGCAGCTTTGCAACGGGGTCACCATCATTGCAGTCTCTCCTCGGTTTCATACCTAAAAGTCCATTTGAATCCAAATTCTCAAGCGGTCTCAGCTGCCCAGCAGCACAGGGAGTACAGCACGAACGTTTGGCCTCTGCTCCCACAGCAGAAGAGCCAGGATTGAAAGCTGGTGCTGGACCTGTTCAGCACACAATCACCTTTACATTGGTGCCTCCATCGTTGCTTTCACTGCTCACTTTCATACAGGAAAAGCATTTGAATGGAATCAGTCCAGAGGCTGCTCTCTGCTGCGCAGCAACACAGTCAGCACAGAATGAACAGTGGCATCTGCTCACACGGCAGAAGGACCAGCAGGGAAAGCTAGTGCTCTGCTTCTTCAGCACAAAAGCAGCTTTGCAACAGGGTCACCATCATTGCAGTCTCTCCTCGGTTTCATACCTAAAAGTCCATTTGAATCCAAATTCTCAGGTGGTGTCTCTCAGCTGCCCAGCAGCACAGTTAGTACAGCACGAACGTTTGGCCTCTGCTCCCACAGCAGAAGAGCCAGGATTGAAAGCTGGTGCTGGACCTGTTCAGCACACAATCACCTTTACATTGGTGCCTCCATCGTTGCTTTCACTGCTCACATTCATACAGGAAAAGCATTTGAATGGAATCAGTCCAGAGCCTGCTCTCTGCTGCGCAGCAACACAGTCAGCACAGAATGAACAGTGGCATCTGCTCACACGGCAGAAGGACCAGCAGGGAAAGCTAGTGCTCTGCTTCTTCAGCACACAAGCAGCTTTGCAACGGGGTCACCATCATTGCAGTCTCTCCTCGGTTTCATACCTAAAAGTCCATTTGAATCCAAATTCTCAGGTGGTGTCTCTCAGCTGCCCAGCAGCACAGTGAGTACAGCACGAACGTTTGGCCTCTGCTCCCACAGCAGAAGAGCCAGGATTGAAAGCTGGTGCTGGACCTGTTCAGCACACAATCCCTTTTACATTGGTGCATTCATCGTTGCTTTCACTGCTCACTTTCATACAGGAAAAGCATTTGAATGGAATCAGTCCAGAGGCTGCTCTCTGCTGCGCAGCAACACAGTCAGCACAGAATGAACAGTAGCATCTGCTCACACGGCAGAAGGAGCAGCAGGGAAAGCTAGTGCTCTGCTTCTTCAGCACACAAGCAGCTTTGCAACGGGGTCACCATCATTGCAGTCTCTCCTCGGTTTCATACCTAAAAGTCCATTTGAATCCAAATTCTCAGGTGGTGTCTCTCAGCTGCCCAGCAGCACAGTGAGTACAGCACGAACGTTTGGCCTCTGCTCCCACAGCAGAAGAGCCAGGATTGAAAGCTGGTGCTGGACCTGTTCAGCACACAATCACCTTTACATTGGTGCCTCCATCGTTGCTTTCACTGCTCACTTTCATACAGGAAAAGCATTTGAATGGAATCAGTCCAGAGCCTGCTCTCTGCTGCGCAGGAACACAGTCAGCACAGAATGAACAGTGGCATCTGCTCACACGGCAGAAGGAGCAGCAGGGAAAGCTAGTGCTCTGCTTCTTCAGCACACAAGCAGCTTTGCAACGGGGTCACCATCATTGCAGTCTCTCCTTGGTTTCATACCTAAAAGTCCATTTGAATCCAAATTCTCAAGCGGTCTCAGCTGCCCAGCAGCACAGTGAGTACTGCACGAACGTTTGGCATCTGCTCCCACAGCAGAAGAGCAAGGATTGAAAGCTGGTGCTGGACCTGTTCAGCACACAATCCCCTTTACATTGGTGCATCCATCGTTGCTTTCACTGCTAACACTCGTACAGGAAAAGCATTTGAATAGAATCAGTCCAGAGCCTGCTCCCTGCTGGCAGCAACACAGCACAGAATGAACAGGGGCATCTGCTCACACGGCAGAAGGACCCGCAGGGAAAGCTAGTGCTGTGTCTCTTCAGCACACAAGAAGCTTTGCAACGGGGTCACCATCATTGCAGTCTCTCCTCGGTTTCCTACCTAAAAGTCCATTTGAATCCAAATTCTCAGGTGGTGTCTCTCAGCTGCCCAGCAGCACAGTTAGTACAGCACGAACGTTTGGCCTCTGCTCCCACAGCAGAAGAGCCAGGATTGAAAGCTGGTGCTGGACCTGTTCAGCACACAATCACCTTTACATTGGTGCCTCCATCGTTGCTTTCACTGCTCACATTCATACAGGAAAAGCATTTGAATGGAATCAGTCTAGAGCCTGCTCTCTGCTGCGCAGCAACACAGTCAGCACAGAATGAACAGTGGCATCTGCTCACACGGCAGAAGGAGCAGCAGGGAAAGCTAGTGCTCTGCTTCTTCAGCACACAAGCAGCTTTGCAACGGGGTCACCATCATTGCAGTCTCTCCTCGGTTTCATACCTAAAAGTCCATTTGAATCCAAATTCTCAGGTGGTGTCTCTCAGCTGCCCAGCAGCACAGTTAGTACAGCACGAACGTTTGGCCTCTGCTCCCACAGCAGAAGAGCCAGGATTGAAAGCTGGTGCTGGACCTGTTCAGCACACAATCACCTTTACATTGGTGCCTCCATCGTTGCTTTCACTGCTCACATTCATACAGGAAAAGCATTTGAATGGAATCAGTCCAGAGCCTGCTCTCTGCTGCGCAGCAACACAGTCAGCACAGAATGAACAGTGGCATCTGCTCACACGGCAGAAGGAGCAGCAGGGAAAGCTAGTGCTCTGCTTCTTCAGCACACAAGCAGCTTTGCAACGGGGTCACCATCATTGCAGTCTCTCCTCGGTTTCATACCTAAAAGTCCATTTGAATCCAAATTCTCAAGCGGTCTCAGCTGCCCAGCAGCACAGTGAGTACAGCACGAACGTTTGGCATCTGCTCCCACAGCAGAAGAGCAAGGATTGAAAGCTGGTGCTGGACCTGTTCAGCACACAATCCCCTTTACATTGGTGCCTCCATCGTTGCTTTCACTGCTAACACTCGTACAGGAAAAGCATTTGAATAGAATCAGTCCAGAGCCTTCTCTCTGCTGCGCAGCAACACAGTCAGCACAGAATGAACAGTGGCATCTGCTCACACGGCAGAAGGAGCAGCAGGGAAAGCTAGTGCTCTGCTTCTTCAGCAAACAAGCAGTTTTGCAACGGGGTCACCATCATTGCAGTCTCTCCTCGGTTTCCTACCTAAAAGTCCATTTGAATCCAAATTCTCAGGTGGTGTCTCTCAGCTGCCCAGCAGCACAGTTAGTACAGCACGAACGTTTGGCCTCTGCTCCCACAGCAGAAGAGCCAGGATTAAAAGCTGGTGCTGGACCTGTTCAGCACACAATCCCTTTTACATTGGTGCATTCATCGTTGCTTTCACTGCTCACTTTCATACAGGAAAAGCATTTGAATGGAATCAGTCCAGAGCCTGCTCTCTGCTGCGCAGCAACACAGTCAGCACAGAATGAACAGTGGCATCTGCTCACACGGCAGAAGGAGCAGCAGGGAAAGCTAGTGCTCTGCTTCTTCAGCACACAAGCAGCTTTGCAACGGGGTCACCATCATTGCAGTCTCTCCTCGGTTTCATACCTAAAAGTCCATTTGAATCCAAATTCTCAAGCGGTCTCAGCTGCCCAGCAGCACAGGGAGTACAGCACGAACGTTTGGCCTCTGCTCCCACAGCAGAAGAGCCAGGATTGAAAGCTGGTGCTGGACCTGTTCAGCACACAATCACCTTTACATTGGTGCCTCCATCGTTGCTTTCACTGCTCACTTTCATACAGGAAAAGCATTTGAATGGAATCAGTCCAGAGGCTGCTCTCTGCTGCGCAGCAACACAGTCAGCACAGAATGAACAGTGGCATCTGCTCACACGGCAGAAGGACCAGCAGGGAAAGCTAGTGCTCTGCTTCTTCAGCACAAAAGCAGCTTTGCAACAGGGTCACCATCATTGCAGTCTCTCCTCGGTTTCATACCTAAAAGTCCATTTGAATCCAAATTCTCAGGTGGTGTCTCTCAGCTGCCCAGCAGCACAGTTAGTACAGCACGAACGTTTGGCCTCTGCTCCCACAGCAGAAGAGCCAGGATTGAAAGCTGGTGCTGGACCTGTTCAGCACACAATCACCTTTACATTGGTGCCTCCATCGTTGCTTTCACTGCTCACATTCATACAGGAAAAGCATTTGAATGGAATCAGTCCAGAGCCTGCTCTCTGCTGCGCAGCAACACAGTCAGCACAGAATGAACAGTGGCATCTGCTCACACGGCAGAAGGACCAGCAGGGAAAGCTAGTGCTCTGCTTCTTCAGCACACAAGCAGCTTTGCAACGGGGTCACCATCATTGCAGTCTCTCCTCGGTTTCATACCTAAAAGTCCATTTGAATCCAAATTCTCAGGTGGTGTCTCTCAGCTGCCCAGCAGCACAGTGAGTACAGCACGAACGTTTGGCCTCTGCTCCCACAGCAGAAGAGCCAGGATTGAAAGCTGGTGCTGGACCTGTTCAGCACACAATCCCTTTTACATTGGTGCATTCATCGTTGCTTTCACTGCTCACTTTCATACAGGAAAAGCATTTGAATGGAATCAGTCCAGAGGCTGCTCTCTGCTGCGCAGCAACACAGTCAGCACAGAATGAACAGTAGCATCTGCTCACACGGCAGAAGGAGCAGCAGGGAAAGCTAGTGCTCTGCTTCTTCAGCACACAAGCAGCTTTGCAACGGGGTCACCATCATTGCAGTCTCTCCTCGGTTTCATACCTAAAAGTCCATTTGAATCCAAATTCTCAGGTGGTGTCTCTCAGCTGCCCAGCAGCACAGTGAGTACAGCACGAACGTTTGGCCTCTGCTCCCACAGCAGAAGAGCCAGGATTGAAACCTGGTGCTGGACCTGTTCAGCACACAATCACCTTTACATTGGTGCCTCCATCGTTGCTTTCACTGCTCACTTTCATACAGGAAAAGCATTTGAATGGAATCAGTCCAGAGCCTGCTCTCTGCTGCGCAGGAACACAGTCAGCACAGAATGAACAGTGGCATCTGCTCACACGGCAGAAGGAGCAGCAGGGAAAGCTAGTGCTCTGCTTCTTCAGCACACAAGCAGCTTTGCAACGGGGTCACCATCATTGCAGTCTCTCCTTGGTTTCATACCTAAAAGTCCATTTGAATCCAAATTCTCAAGCGGTCTCAGCTGCCCAGCAGCACAGTGAGTACTGCACGAACGTTTGGCATCTGCTCCCACAGCAGAAGAGCAAGGATTGAAAGCTGGTGCTGGACCTGTTCAGCACACAATCACCTTTACATTGGTGCATCCATCGTTGCTTTCACTGCTAACACTCGTACAGGAAAAGCATTTGAATAGAATCAGTCCAGAGCCTGCTCCCTGCTGGCAGCAACACAGCACAGAATGAACAGGGGCATCTGCTCACACGGCAGAAGGAGCAGCAGGGAAAGCTAGTGCTGTGTCTCTTCAGCACACAAGAAGCTTTGCAACGGGGTCACCATCATTGCAGTCTCTCCTCGGTTTCATACCTAAAAGTCCATTTGAATCCAAATTCTCAGGTGGTGTCTCTCAGCTGCCCAGCAGCACAGTTAGTACAGCACGAACGTTTGGCCTCTGCTCCCACAGCAGAAGAGCAAGGATTGAAAGCTGGTGCTGGACCTGTTCAGCACACAATCACCTTTACATTGGTGCCTCCATCGTTGCTTTCACTGCTCACATTCATACAGGAAAAGCATTTGAATGGAATCAGTCTAGAGCCTGCTCTCTGCTGCGCAGCAACACAGTCAGCACAGAATGAACAGTGGCATCTGCTCACACGGCAGAAGGAGCAGCAGGGAAAGCTAGTGCTCTGCTTCTTCAGCACACAAGCAGCTTTGCAACGGGGTCACCATCATTGCAGTCTCTCCTCGGTTTCATACCTAAAAGTCCATTTGAATCCAAATTCTCAGGTGGTGTCTCTCAGCTGCCCAGCAGCACAGTTAGTACAGCACGAACGTTTGGCCTCTGCTCCCACAGCAGAAGAGCCAGGATTGAAAGCTGGTGCTGGACCTGTTCAGCACACAATCACCTTTACATTGGTGCCTCCATCGTTGCTTTCACTGCTCACATTCATACAGGAAAAGCATTTGAATGGAATCAGTCCAGAGCCTGCTCTCTGCTGCGCAGCAACACAGTCAGCACAGAATGAACAGTGGCATCTGCTCACACGGCAGAAGGACCAGCAGGGAAAGCTAGTGCTCTGCTTCTTCAGCACACAAGCAGCTTTGCAACGGGGTCACCATCATTGCAGTCTCTCCTCGGTTTCATACCTAAAAGTCCATTTGAATCCAAATTCTCAAGCGGTCTCAGCTGCCCAGCAGCACAGTGAGTACAGCACGAACGTTTGGCATCTGCTCCCACAGCAGAAGAGCAAGGATTGAAAGCTGGTGCTGGACCTGTTCAGCACACAATCCCCTTTACATTGGTGCCTCCATCGTTGCTTTCACTGCTAACACTCGTACAGGAAAAGCATTTGAATAGAATCAGTCCAGAGCCTTCTCTCTGCTGCGCAGCAACACAGTCAGCACAGAATGAACAGTGGCATCTGCTCACACGGCAGAAGGAGCAGCAGGGAAAGCTAGTGCTCTGCTTCTTCAGCAAACAAGCAGTTTTGCAACGGGGTCACCATCATTGCAGTCTCTCCTCGGTTTCCTACCTAAAAGTCCATTTGAATCCAAATTCTCAGGTGGTGTCTCTCAGCTGCCCAGCAGCACAGTTAGTACAGCACGAACGTTTGGCCTCTGCTCCCACAGCAGAAGAGCCAGGATTAAAAGCTGGTGCTGGACCTGTTCAGCACACAATCCCTTTTACATTGGTGCATTCATCGTTGCTTTCACTGCTCACTTTCATACAGGAAAAGCATTTGAATGGAATCAGTCCAGAGCCTGCTCTCTGCTGCGCAGCAACACAGTCAGCACAGAATGAACAGTGGCATCTGCTCACACGGCAGAAGGACCAGCAGGGAAAGCTAGCGCTCTGCTTCTTCAGCACACAAGCAGCTTTGCAACGGGGTCACCATCATTGCAGTCCCTCCTCGGGTTCATACCTAAAAGTCCATTTGAATCCAAATTCTCAGGTGGTGTCTCTCAGCTGCCCAGCAGCACAGTTAGTACAGCACGAACGTTTGGCCTCTGCTCCCACAGCAGAAGAGCCAGGATTGAAAGCTGGTGCTGGACCTGTTCAGCACACAATCACCTTTACATTGGTGCCTCCATCGTTGCTTTCACTGCTCACATTCATACAGGAAAAGCATTTGAATGGAATCAGTCCAGAGCCTGCTCTCTGCTGCGCAGCAACACAGTCAGCACAGAATGAACAGTGGCATCTGCTCACACGGCAGAAGGACCAGCAGGGAAAGCTAGTGCTCTGCTTCTTCAGCACACAAGCAGCTTTGCAACGGGGTCACCATCATTGCAGTCTCTCCTCGGGTTCATACCTAAAAGTCCATTTGAATCCAAATTCTCAGGTGGTGTCTCTCAGCTGCCCAGCAGCACAGTTAGTACAGCACGAACGTTTGGCCTCTGCTCCCACAGCAGAAGAGCCAGGATTGAAAGCTGGTGCTGGACCTGTTCAGCACACAATCACCTTTACATTGGTGCCTCCATCGTTGCTTTCACTGCTCACATTCATACAGGAAAAGCATTTGAATGGAATCAGTCCAGAGGCTGCTCTCTGCTGCGCAGCAACACAGTCAGCACAGAATGAACAGTGGCATCTGCTCACACGGCAGAAGGAGCAGCAGGGAAAGCTAGTGCTCTGCTTCTTCAGCACACAAGCAGCTTTGCAACGGGGTCACCATCATTGCAGTCTCTCCTCGGTTTCATACCTAAAAGTCCATTTGAATCCAAATTCTCAGGTGGTGTCTCTCAGCTGCCCAGCAGCACAGTTAGTACAGCACGAACGTTTGGCCTCTGCTCCCACAGCAGAAGAGCCAGGATTGAAAGCTGGTGATGGACCTGTTCAGCACACAATCACCTTTACATTGGTGCCTCCATCGTTGCTTTCACTGCTCACATTCATACAGGAAAAGCATTTGAATGGAATCAGTCCAGAGCCTGCTCTCTGCTGCGCAGCAACACAGTCAGCACAGAATGAACAGTGGCATCTGCTCACACGGCAGAAGGAGCAGCAGGGAAAGCTAGTGCTCTGCTTCTTCAGCACACAAGCAGCTTTGCAACGGGGTCACCATCATTGCAGTCTCTCCTCGGTTTCATACCTAAAAGTCCATTTGAATCCAAATTCTCAAGCGGTCTCAGCTGCCCAGCAGCACAGTGAGTACAGCACGAACGTTTGGCATCTGCTCCCACAGCAGAAGAGCAAGGATTGAAAGCTGGTGCTGGACCTGTTCAGCACACAATCCCCTTTACATTGGTGCCTCCATCGTTGCTTTCACTGCTAACACTCGTACAGGAAAAGCATTTGAATAGAATCAGTCCAGAGCCTTCTCTCTGCTGCGCAGCAACACAGTCAGCACAGAATGAACAGTGGCATCTGCTCACACGGCAGAAGGAGCAGCAGGGAAAGCTAGTGCTCTGCTTCTTCAGCAAACAAGCAGTTTTGCAACGGGGTCACCATCATTGCAGTCTCTCCTCGGTTTCCTACCTAAAAGTCCATTTGAATCCAAATTCTCAGGTGGTGTCTCTCAGCTGCCCAGCAGCACAGTTAGTACAGCACGAACGTTTGGCCTCTGCTCCCACAGCAGAAGAGCCAGGATTAAAAGCTGGTGCTGGACCTGTTCAGCACACAATCCCTTTTACATTGGTGCATTCATCGTTGCTTTCACTGCTCACTTTCATACAGGAAAAGCATTTGAATGGAATCAGTCCAGAGCCTGCTCTCTGCTGCGCAGCAACACAGTCAGCACAGAATGAACAGTGGCATCTGCTCACACGGCAGAAGGACCAGCAGGGAAAGCTAGCGCTCTGCTTCTTCAGCACACAAGCAGCTTTGCAACGGGGTCACCATCATTGCAGTCCCTCCTCGGGTTCATACCTAAAAGTCCATTTGAATCCAAATTCTCAGGTGGTGTCTCTCAGCTGCCCAGCAGCACAGTTAGTACAGCACGAACGTTTGGCCTCTGCTCCCACAGCAGAAGAGCCAGGATTGAAAGCTGGTGCTGGACCTGTTCAGCACACAATCACCTTTACATTGGTGCCTCCATCGTTGCTTTCACTGCTCACATTCATACAGGAAAAGCATTTGAATGGAATCAGTCCAGAGCCTGCTCTCTGCTGCGCAGCAACACAGTCAGCACAGAATGAACAGTGGCATCTGCTCACACGGCAGAAGGACCAGCAGGGAAAGCTAGTGCTCTGCTTCTTCAGCACACAAGCAGCTTTGCAACGGGGTCACCATCATTGCAGTCTCTCCTCGGGTTCATACCTAAAAGTCCATTTGAATCCAAATTCTCAGGTGGTGTCTCTCAGCTGCCCAGCAGCACAGTTAGTACAGCACGAACGTTTGGCCTCTGCTCCCACAGCAGAAGAGCCAGGATTGAAAGCTGGTGCTGGACCTGTTCAGCACACAATCACCTTTACATTGGTGCCTCCATCGTTGCTTTCACTGCTCACATTCATACAGGAAAAGCATTTGAATGGAATCAGTCCAGAGGCTGCTCTCTGCTGCGCAGCAACACAGTCAGCACAGAATGAACAGTGGCATCTGCTCACACGGCAGAAGGACCAGCAGGGAAAGCTAGTGCTCTGCTTCTTCAGCACACAAGCAGCTTTGCAACGGGGTCACCATCATTGCAGTCTCTCCTCGGTTTCATACCTAAAAGTCCATTTGAATCCAAATTCTCAGGTGGTGTCTCTCAGCTGCCCAGCAGCACAGTGAGTACAGCACGAACGTTTGGCCTCTGCTCCCACAGCAGAAGAGCCAGGATTGAAAGCTGGTGCTGGACCTGTTCAGCACACAATCACCTTTACATTGGTGCCTCCATCGTTGCTTTCACTGCTCACTTTCATACAGGAAAAGCATTTGAATGGAATCAGTCCAGAGCCTGCTCTCTGCTGCGCAGGAACACAGTCAGCACAGAATGAACAGTGGCATCTGCTCACACGGCAGAAGGAGCAGCAGGGAAAGCTAGTGCTCTGCTTCTTCAGCACACAAGCAGCTTTGCAACGGGGTCACCATCATTGCAGTCTCTCCTCGGTTTCATACCTAAAAGTCCATTTGAATCCAAATTCTCAAGCGGTCTCAGCTGCCCAGCAGCACAGGGAGTACAGCACGAACGTTTGGCCTCTGCTCCCACAGCAGAAGAGCCAGGATTGAAAGCTGGTGCTGGACCTGTTCAGCACACAATCACCTTTACATTGGTGCCTCCATCGTTGCTTTCACTGCTCACATTCATACAGGAAAAGCATTTGAATGGAATCAGTCCAGAGGCTGCTCTCTGCTGCGCAGCAACACAGTCAGCACAGAATGAACAGTGGCATCTGCTCACACGGCAGAAGGACCAGCAGGGAAAGCTAGTGCTCTGCTTCTTCAGCACACAAGCAGCTTTGCAACAGGGTCACCATCATTGCAGTCTCTCCTCGGTTTCATACCTAAAAGTCCATTTGAATCCAAATTCTCAGGTGGTGTCTCTCAGCTGCCCAGCAGCACAGTTAGTACAGCACGAACGTTTGGCCTCTGCTCCCACAGCAGAAGAGCCAGGATTGAAAGCTGGTGCTGGACCTGTTCAGCACACAATCACCTTTACATTGGTGCCTCCATCGTTGCTTTCACTGCTCACATTCATACAGGAAAAGCATTTGAATGGAATCAGTCCAGAGCCTGCTCTCTGCTGCGCAGCAACACAGTCAGCACAGAATGAACAGTGGCATCTGCTCACACGGCAGAAGGACCAGCAGGGAAAGCTAGTGCTCTGCTTCTTCAGCACACAAGCAGCTTTGCAACGGGGTCACCATCATTGCAGTCTCTCCTCGGTTTCATACCTAAAAGTCCATTTGAATCCAAATTCTCAGGTGGTGTCTCTCAGCTGCCCAGCAGCACAGTGAGTACAGCACGAACGTTTGGCCTCTGCTCCCACAGCAGAAGAGCCAGGATTGAAAGCTGGTGCTGGACCTGTTCAGCACACAATCCCTTTTACATTGGTGCATTCATCGTTGCTTTCACTGCTCACTTTCATACAGGAAAAGCATTTGAATGGAATCAGTCCAGAGGCTGCTCTCTGCTGCGCAGCAACACAGTCAGCACAGAATGAACAGTAGCATCTGCTCACACGGCAGAAGGAGCAGCAGGGAAAGCTAGTGCTCTGCTTCTTCAGCACACAAGCAGCTTTGCAACGGGGTCACCATCATTGCAGTCTCTCCTCGGTTTCATACCTAAAAGTCCATTTGAATCCAAATTCTCAGGTGGTGTCTCTCAGCTGCCCAGCAGCACAGTGAGTACAGCACGAACGTTTGGCCTCTGCTCCCACAGCAGAAGAGCCAGGATTGAAAGCTGGTGCTGGACCTGTTCAGCACACAATCACCTTTACATTGGTGCCTCCATCGTTGCTTTCACTGCTCACTTTCATACAGGAAAAGCATTTGAATGGAATCAGTCCAGAGCCTGCTCTCTGCTGCGCAGGAACACAGTCAGCACAGAATGAACAGTGGCATCTGCTCACACGGCAGAAGGAGCAGCAGGGAAAGCTAGTGCTCTGCTTCTTCAGCACACAAGCAGCTTTGCAACGGGGTCACCATCATTGCAGTCTCTCCTTGGTTTCATACCTAAAAGTCCATTTGAATCCAAATTCTCAAGCGGTCTCAGCTGCCCAGCAGCACAGTGAGTACTGCACGAACGTTTGGCATCTGCTCCCACAGCAGAAGAGCAAGGATTGAAAGCTGGTGCTGGACCTGTTCAGCACACAATCCCCTTTACATTGGTGCATCCATCGTTGCTTTCACTGCTAACACTCGTACAGGAAAAGCATTTGAATAGAATCAGTCCAGAGCCTGCTCCCTGCTGGCAGCAACACAGCACAGAATGAACAGGGGCATCTGCTCACACGGCAGAAGGAGCAGCAGGGAAAGCTAGTGCTGTGTCTCTTCAGCACACAAGAAGCTTTGCAACGGGGTCACCATCATTGCAGTCTCTCCTCGGTTTCATACCTAAAAGTCCATTTGAATCCAAATTCTCAGGTGGTGTCTCTCAGCTGCCCAGCAGCACAGTTAGTACAGCACGAACGTTTGGCCTCTGCTCCCACAGCAGAAGAGCCAGGATTGAAAGCTGGTGCTGGACCTGTTCAGCACACAATCACCTTTACATTGGTGCCTCCATCGTTGCTTTCACTGCTCACATTCATACAGGAAAAGCATTTGAATGGAATCAGTCCAGAGCCTGCTCTCTGCTGCGCAGCAACACAGTCAGCACAGAATGAACAGTGGCATCTGCTCACACGGCAGAAGGAGCAGCAGGGAAAGCTAGTGCTCTGCTTCTTCAGCACACAAGCAGCTTTGCAACGGGGTCACCATCATTGCAGTCTCTCCTCGGTTTCATACCTAAAAGTCCATTTGAATCCAAATTCTCAAGCGGTCTCAGCTGCCCAGCAGCACAGTGAGTACAGCACGAACGTTTGGCATCTGCTCCCACAGCAGAAGAGCAAGGATTGAAAGCTGGTGCTGGACCTGTTCAGCACACAATCCCCTTTACATTGGTGCCTCCATCGTTGCTTTCACTGCTAACACTCGTACAGGAAAAGCATTTGAATAGAATCAGTCCAGAGCCTTCTCTCTGCTGCGCAGCAACACAGTCAGCACAGAATGAACAGTGGCATCTGCTCACACGGCAGAAGGAGCAGCAGGGAAAGCTAGTGCTCTGCTTCTTCAGCAAACAAGCAGTTTTGCAACGGGGTCACCATCATTGCAGTCTCTCCTCGGTTTCCTACCTAAAAGTCCATTTGAATCCAAATTCTCAGGTGGTGTCTCTCAGCTGCCCAGCAGCACAGTTAGTACAGCACGAACGTTTGGCCTCTGCTCCCACAGCAGAAGAGCCAGGATTGAAAGCTGGTGCTGGACCTGTTCAGCACACAATCCCTTTTACATTGGTGCATTCATCGTTGCTTTCACTGCTCACTTTCATACAGGAAAAGCATTTGAATGGAATCAGTCCAGAGGCTGCTCTCTGCTGCGCAGCAACACAGTCAGCACAGAATGAACAGTGGCATCTGCTCACACGGCAGAAGGAGCAGCAGGGAAAGCTAGTGCTCTGCTTCTTCAGCACACAAGCAGCTTTGCAACGGGGTCACCATCATTGCAGTCTCTCCTCGGGTTCATACCTAAAAGTCCATTTGAATCCAAATTCTCAGGTGGTGTCTCTCAGCTGCCCAGCAGCACAGTTAGTACAGCACGAACGTTTGGCCTCTGCTCCCACAGCAGAAGAGCCAGGATTGAAAGCTGGTGCTGGACCTGTTCAGCACACAATCCCTTTTACATTGGTGCCTCCATCGTTGCTTTCACTGCTCACATTCATACAGGAAAAGCATTTGAATGGAATCAGTCCAGAGCCTGCTCTCTGCTGCGCAGCAACACAGTCAGCACAGAATGAACAGTGGCATCTGCTCACACGGCAGAAGGACCAGCAGGGAAAGCTAGTGCTCTGCTTCTTCAGCACACAAGCAGCTTTGCAACGGGGTCACCATCATTGCAGTCTCTCCTCGGTTTCATACCTAAAAGTCCATTTGAATCCAAATTCTCAGGTGGTGTCTCTCAGCTGCCCAGCAGCACAGTGAGTACAGCACGAACGTTTGGCCTCTGCTCCCACAGCAGAAGAGCCAGGATTGAAAGCTGGTGCTGGACCTGTTCAGCACACAATCCCTTTTACATTGGTGCATTCATCGTTGCTTTCACTGCTCACTTTCATACAGGAAAAGCATTTGAATGGAATCAGTCCAGAGGCTGCTCTCTGCTGCGCAGCAACACAGTCAGCACAGAATGAACAGTAGCATCTGCTCACACGGCAGAAGGAGCAGCAGGGAAAGCTAGTGCTCTGCTTCTTCAGCACACAAGCAGCTTTGCAACGGGGTCACCATCATTGCAGTCTCTCCTCGGTTTCATACCTAAAAGTCCATTTGAATCCAAATTCTCAGGTGGTGTCTCTCAGCTGCCCAGCAGCACAGTGAGTACAGCACGAACGTTTGGCCTCTGCTCCCACAGCAGAAGAGCCAGGATTGAAACCTGGTGCTGGACCTGTTCAGCACACAATCACCTTTACATTGGTGCCTCCATCGTTGCTTTCACTGCTCACTTTCATACAGGAAAAGCATTTGAATGGAATCAGTCCAGAGCCTGCTCTCTGCTGCGCAGGAACACAGTCAGCACAGAATGAACAGTGGCATCTGCTCACACGGCAGAAGGAGCAGCAGGGAAAGCTAGTGCTCTGCTTCTTCAGCACACAAGCAGCTTTGCAACGGGGTCACCATCATTGCAGTCTCTCCTTGGTTTCATACCTAAAAGTCCATTTGAATCCAAATTCTCAAGCGGTCTCAGCTGCCCAGCAGCACAGTGAGTACTGCACGAACGTTTGGCATCTGCTCCCACAGCAGAAGAGCAAGGATTGAAAGCTGGTGCTGGACCTGTTCAGCACACAATCACCTTTACATTGGTGCATCCATCGTTGCTTTCACTGCTAACACTCGTACAGGAAAAGCATTTGAATAGAATCAGTCCAGAGCCTGCTCCCTGCTGGCAGCAACACAGCACAGAATGAACAGGGGCATCTGCTCACACGGCAGAAGGAGCAGCAGGGAAAGCTAGTGCTGTGTCTCTTCAGCACACAAGAAGCTTTGCAACGGGGTCACCATCATTGCAGTCTCTCCTCGGTTTCATACCTAAAAGTCCATTTGAATCCAAATTCTCAGGTGGTGTCTCTCAGCTGCCCAGCAGCACAGTTAGTACAGCACGAACGTTTGGCCTCTGCTCCCACAGCAGAAGAGCCAGGATTGAAAGCTGGTGCTGGACCTGTTCAGCACACAATCACCTTTACATTGGTGCCTCCATCGTTGCTTTCACTGCTCACATTCATACAGGAAAAGCATTTGAATGGAATCAGTCTAGAGCCTGCTCTCTGCTGCGCAGCAACACAGTCAGCACAGAATGAACAGTGGCATCTGCTCACACGGCAGAAGGAGCAGCAGGGAAAGCTAGTGCTCTGCTTCTTCAGCACACAAGCAGCTTTGCAACGGGGTCACCATCATTGCAGTCTCTCCTCGGTTTCATACCTAAAAGTCCATTTGAATCCAAATTCTCAGGTGGTGTCTCTCAGCTGCCCAGCAGCACAGTTAGTACAGCACGAACGTTTGGCCTCTGCTCCCACAGCAGAAGAGCCAGGATTGAAAGCTGGTGCTGGACCTGTTCAGCACACAATCACCTTTACATTGGTGCCTCCATCGTTGCTTTCACTGCTCACATTCATACAGGAAAAGCATTTGAATGGAATCAGTCCAGAGCCTGCTCTCTGCTGCGCAGCAACACAGTCAGCACAGAATGAACAGTGGCATCTGCTCACACGGCAGAAGGACCAGCAGGGAAAGCTAGTGCTCTGCTTCTTCAGCACACAAGCAGCTTTGCAACGGGGTCACCATCATTGCAGTCTCTCCTCGGTTTCATACCTAAAAGTCCATTTGAATCCAAATTCTCAAGCGGTCTCAGCTGCCCAGCAGCACAGTGAGTACAGCACGAACGTTTGGCATCTGCTCCCACAGCAGAAGAGCAAGGATTGAAAGCTGGTGCTGGACCTGTTCAGCACACAATCCCCTTTACATTGGTGCCTCCATCGTTGCTTTCACTGCTAACACTCGTACAGGAAAAGCATTTGAATAGAATCAGTCCAGAGCCTTCTCTCTGCTGCGCAGCAACACAGTCAGCACAGAATGAACAGTGGCATCTGCTCACACGGCAGAAGGAGCAGCAGGGAAAGCTAGTGCTCTGCTTCTTCAGCAAACAAGCAGTTTTGCAACGGGGTCACCATCATTGCAGTCTCTCCTCGGTTTCCTACCTAAAAGTCCATTTGAATCCAAATTCTCAGGTGGTGTCTCTCAGCTGCCCAGCAGCACAGTTAGTACAGCACGAACGTTTGGCCTCTGCTCCCACAGCAGAAGAGCCAGGATTAAAAGCTGGTGCTGGACCTGTTCAGCACACAATCCCTTTTACATTGGTGCATTCATCGTTGCTTTCACTGCTCACTTTCATACAGGAAAAGCATTTGAATGGAATCAGTCCAGAGCCTGCTCTCTGCTGCGCAGCAACACAGTCAGCACAGAATGAACAGTGGCATCTGCTCACACGGCAGAAGGACCAGCAGGGAAAGCTAGCGCTCTGCTTCTTCAGCACACAAGCAGCTTTGCAACGGGGTCACCATCATTGCAGTCCCTCCTCGGGTTCATACCTAAAAGTCCATTTGAATCCAAATTCTCAGGTGGTGTCTCTCAGCTGCCCAGCAGCACAGTTAGTACAGCACGAACGTTTGGCCTCTGCTCCCACAGCAGAAGAGCCAGGATTGAAAGCTGGTGCTGGACCTGTTCAGCACACAATCACCTTTACATTGGTGCCTCCATCGTTGCTTTCACTGCTCACATTCATACAGGAAAAGCATTTGAATGGAATCAGTCCAGAGCCTGCTCTCTGCTGCGCAGCAACACAGTCAGCACAGAATGAACAGTGGCATCTGCTCACACGGCAGAAGGACCAGCAGGGAAAGCTAGTGCTCTGCTTCTTCAGCACACAAGCAGCTTTGCAACGGGGTCACCATCATTGCAGTCTCTCCTCGGGTTCATACCTAAAAGTCCATTTGAATCCAAATTCTCAGGTGGTGTCTCTCAGCTGCCCAGCAGCACAGTTAGTACAGCACGAACGTTTGGCCTCTGCTCCCACAGCAGAAGAGCCAGGATTGAAAGCTGGTGCTGGACCTGTTCAGCACACAATCACCTTTACATTGGTGCCTCCATCGTTGCTTTCACTGCTCACATTCATACAGGAAAAGCATTTGAATGGAATCAGTCCAGAGGCTGCTCTCTGCTGCGCAGCAACACAGTCAGCACAGAATGAACAGTGGCATCTGCTCACACGGCAGAAGGAGCAGCAGGGAAAGCTAGTGCTCTGCTTCTTCAGCACACAAGCAGCTTTGCAACGGGGTCACCATCATTGCAGTCTCTCCTCGGTTTCATACCTAAAAGTCCATTTGAATCCAAATTCTCAGGTGGTGTCTCTCAGCTGCCCAGCAGCACAGTTAGTACAGCACGAACGTTTGGCCTCTGCTCCCACAGCAGAAGAGCCAGGATTGAAAGCTGGTGATGGACCTGTTCAGCACACAATCACCTTTACATTGGTGCCTCCATCGTTGCTTTCACTGCTCACATTCATACAGGAAAAGCATTTGAATGGAATCAGTCCAGAGCCTGCTCTCTGCTGCGCAGCAACACAGTCAGCACAGAATGAACAGTGGCATCTGCTCACACGGCAGAAGGAGCAGCAGGGAAAGCTAGTGCTCTGCTTCTTCAGCACACAAGCAGCTTTGCAACGGGGTCACCATCATTGCAGTCTCTCCTCGGTTTCATACCTAAAAGTCCATTTGAATCCAAATTCTCAAGCGGTCTCAGCTGCCCAGCAGCACAGTGAGTACAGCACGAACGTTTGGCATCTGCTCCCACAGCAGAAGAGCAAGGATTGAAAGCTGGTGCTGGACCTGTTCAGCACACAATCCCCTTTACATTGGTGCCTCCATCGTTGCTTTCACTGCTAACACTCGTACAGGAAAAGCATTTGAATAGAATCAGTCCAGAGCCTTCTCTCTGCTGCGCAGCAACACAGTCAGCACAGAATGAACAGTGGCATCTGCTCACACGGCAGAAGGAGCAGCAGGGAAAGCTAGTGCTCTGCTTCTTCAGCAAACAAGCAGTTTTGCAACGGGGTCACCATCATTGCAGTCTCTCCTCGGTTTCCTACCTAAAAGTCCATTTGAATCCAAATTCTCAGGTGGTGTCTCTCAGCTGCCCAGCAGCACAGTTAGTACAGCACGAACGTTTGGCCTCTGCTCCCACAGCAGAAGAGCCAGGATTAAAAGCTGGTGCTGGACCTGTTCAGCACACAATCCCTTTTACATTGGTGCATTCATCGTTGCTTTCACTGCTCACTTTCATACAGGAAAAGCATTTGAATGGAATCAGTCCAGAGCCTGCTCTCTGCTGCGCAGCAACACAGTCAGCACAGAATGAACAGTGGCATCTGCTCACACGGCAGAAGGACCAGCAGGGAAAGCTAGCGCTCTGCTTCTTCAGCACACAAGCAGCTTTGCAACGGGGTCACCATCATTGCAGTCCCTCCTCGGGTTCATACCTAAAAGTCCATTTGAATCCAAATTCTCAGGTGGTGTCTCTCAGCTGCCCAGCAGCACAGTTAGTACAGCACGAACGTTTGGCCTCTGCTCCCACAGCAGAAGAGCCAGGATTGAAAGCTGGTGCTGGACCTGTTCAGCACACAATCACCTTTACATTGGTGCCTCCATCGTTGCTTTCACTGCTCACATTCATACAGGAAAAGCATTTGAATGGAATCAGTCCAGAGCCTGCTCTCTGCTGCGCAGCAACACAGTCAGCACAGAATGAACAGTGGCATCTGCTCACACGGCAGAAGGACCAGCAGGGAAAGCTAGTGCTCTGCTTCTTCAGCACACAAGCAGCTTTGCAACGGGGTCACCATCATTGCAGTCTCTCCTCGGGTTCATACCTAAAAGTCCATTTGAATCCAAATTCTCAGGTGGTGTCTCTCAGCTGCCCAGCAGCACAGTTAGTACAGCACGAACGTTTGGCCTCTGCTCCCACAGCAGAAGAGCCAGGATTGAAAGCTGGTGCTGGACCTGTTCAGCACACAATCACCTTTACATTGGTGCCTCCATCGTTGCTTTCACTGCTCACATTCATACAGGAAAAGCATTTGAATGGAATCAGTCCAGAGGCTGCTCTCTGCTGCGCAGCAACACAGTCAGCACAGAATGAACAGTGGCATCTGCTCACACGGCAGAAGGACCAGCAGGGAAAGCTAGTGCTCTGCTTCTTCAGCACACAAGCAGCTTTGCAACGGGGTCACCATCATTGCAGTCTCTCCTCGGTTTCATACCTAAAAGTCCATTTGAATCCAAATTCTCAGGTGGTGTCTCTCAGCTGCCCAGCAGCACAGTGAGTACAGCACGAACGTTTGGCCTCTGCTCCCACAGCAGAAGAGCCAGGATTGAAAGCTGGTGCTGGACCTGTTCAGCACACAATCACCTTTACATTGGTGCCTCCATCGTTGCTTTCACTGCTCACTTTCATACAGGAAAAGCATTTGAATGGAATCAGTCCAGAGCCTGCTCTCTGCTGCGCAGGAACACAGTCAGCACAGAATGAACAGTGGCATCTGCTCACACGGCAGAAGGAGCAGCAGGGAAAGCTAGTGCTCTGCTTCTTCAGCACACAAGCAGCTTTGCAACGGGGTCACCATCATTGCAGTCTCTCCTCGGTTTCATACCTAAAAGTCCATTTGAATCCAAATTCTCAAGCGGTCTCAGCTGCCCAGCAGCACAGGGAGTACAGCACGAACGTTTGGCCTCTGCTCCCACAGCAGAAGAGCCAGGATTGAAAGCTGGTGCTGGACCTGTTCAGCACACAATCACCTTTACATTGGTGCCTCCATCGTTGCTTTCACTGCTCACATTCATACAGGAAAAGCATTTGAATGGAATCAGTCCAGAGGCTGCTCTCTGCTGCGCAGCAACACAGTCAGCACAGAATGAACAGTGGCATCTGCTCACACGGCAGAAGGACCAGCAGGGAAAGCTAGTGCTCTGCTTCTTCAGCACACAAGCAGCTTTGCAACAGGGTCACCATCATTGCAGTCTCTCCTCGGTTTCATACCTAAAAGTCCATTTGAATCCAAATTCTCAGGTGGTGTCTCTCAGCTGCCCAGCAGCACAGTTAGTACAGCACGAACGTTTGGCCTCTGCTCCCACAGCAGAAGAGCCAGGATTGAAAGCTGGTGCTGGACCTGTTCAGCACACAATCACCTTTACATTGGTGCCTCCATCGTTGCTTTCACTGCTCACATTCATACAGGAAAAGCATTTGAATGGAATCAGTCCAGAGCCTGCTCTCTGCTGCGCAGCAACACAGTCAGCACAGAATGAACAGTGGCATCTGCTCACACGGCAGAAGGACCAGCAGGGAAAGCTAGTGCTCTGCTTCTTCAGCACACAAGCAGCTTTGCAACGGGGTCACCATCATTGCAGTCTCTCCTCGGTTTCATACCTAAAAGTCCATTTGAATCCAAATTCTCAGGTGGTGTCTCTCAGCTGCCCAGCAGCACAGTGAGTACAGCACGAACGTTTGGCCTCTGCTCCCACAGCAGAAGAGCCAGGATTGAAAGCTGGTGCTGGACCTGTTCAGCACACAATCCCTTTTACATTGGTGCATTCATCGTTGCTTTCACTGCTCACTTTCATACAGGAAAAGCATTTGAATGGAATCAGTCCAGAGGCTGCTCTCTGCTGCGCAGCAACACAGTCAGCACAGAATGAACAGTAGCATCTGCTCACACGGCAGAAGGAGCAGCAGGGAAAGCTAGTGCTCTGCTTCTTCAGCACACAAGCAGCTTTGCAACGGGGTCACCATCATTGCAGTCTCTCCTCGGTTTCATACCTAAAAGTCCATTTGAATCCAAATTCTCAGGTGGTGTCTCTCAGCTGCCCAGCAGCACAGTGAGTACAGCACGAACGTTTGGCCTCTGCTCCCACAGCAGAAGAGCCAGGATTGAAAGCTGGTGCTGGACCTGTTCAGCACACAATCACCTTTACATTGGTGCCTCCATCGTTGCTTTCACTGCTCACTTTCATACAGGAAAAGCATTTGAATGGAATCAGTCCAGAGCCTGCTCTCTGCTGCGCAGGAACACAGTCAGCACAGAATGAACAGTGGCATCTGCTCACACGGCAGAAGGAGCAGCAGGGAAAGCTAGTGCTCTGCTTCTTCAGCACACAAGCAGCTTTGCAACGGGGTCACCATCATTGCAGTCTCTCCTTGGTTTCATACCTAAAAGTCCATTTGAATCCAAATTCTCAAGCGGTCTCAGCTGCCCAGCAGCACAGTGAGTACTGCACGAACGTTTGGCATCTGCTCCCACAGCAGAAGAGCAAGGATTGAAAGCTGGTGCTGGACCTGTTCAGCACACAATCCCCTTTACATTGGTGCATCCATCGTTGCTTTCACTGCTAACACTCGTACAGGAAAAGCATTTGAATAGAATCAGTCCAGAGCCTGCTCCCTGCTGGCAGCAACACAGCACAGAATGAACAGGGGCATCTGCTCACACGGCAGAAGGAGCAGCAGGGAAAGCTAGTGCTGTGTCTCTTCAGCACACAAGAAGCTTTGCAACGGGGTCACCATCATTGCAGTCTCTCCTCGGTTTCATACCTAAAAGTCCATTTGAATCCAAATTCTCAGGTGGTGTCTCTCAGCTGCCCAGCAGCACAGTTAGTACAGCACGAACGTTTGGCCTCTGCTCCCACAGCAGAAGAGCCAGGATTGAAAGCTGGTGCTGGACCTGTTCAGCACACAATCACCTTTACATTGGTGCCTCCATCGTTGCTTTCACTGCTCACATTCATACAGGAAAAGCATTTGAATGGAATCAGTCCAGAGCCTGCTCTCTGCTGCGCAGCAACACAGTCAGCACAGAATGAACAGTGGCATCTGCTCACACGGCAGAAGGAGCAGCAGGGAAAGCTAGTGCTCTGCTTCTTCAGCACACAAGCAGCTTTGCAACGGGGTCACCATCATTGCAGTCTCTCCTCGGTTTCATACCTAAAAGTCCATTTGAATCCAAATTCTCAAGCGGTCTCAGCTGCCCAGCAGCACAGTGAGTACAGCACGAACGTTTGGCATCTGCTCCCACAGCAGAAGAGCAAGGATTGAAAGCTGGTGCTGGACCTGTTCAGCACACAATCCCCTTTACATTGGTGCCTCCATCGTTGCTTTCACTGCTAACACTCGTACAGGAAAAGCATTTGAATAGAATCAGTCCAGAGCCTTCTCTCTGCTGCGCAGCAACACAGTCAGCACAGAATGAACAGTGGCATCTGCTCACACGGCAGAAGGAGCAGCAGGGAAAGCTAGTGCTCTGCTTCTTCAGCAAACAAGCAGTTTTGCAACGGGGTCACCATCATTGCAGTCTCTCCTCGGTTTCCTACCTAAAAGTCCATTTGAATCCAAATTCTCAGGTGGTGTCTCTCAGCTGCCCAGCAGCACAGTTAGTACAGCACGAACGTTTGGCCTCTGCTCCCACAGCAGAAGAGCCAGGATTGAAAGCTGGTGCTGGACCTGTTCAGCACACAATCCCTTTTACATTGGTGCATTCATCGTTGCTTTCACTGCTCACTTTCATACAGGAAAAGCATTTGAATGGAATCAGTCCAGAGGCTGCTCTCTGCTGCGCAGCAACACAGTCAGCACAGAATGAACAGTGGCATCTGCTCACACGGCAGAAGGAGCAGCAGGGAAAGCTAGTGCTCTGCTTCTTCAGCACACAAGCAGCTTTGCAACGGGGTCACCATCATTGCAGTCTCTCCTCGGGTTCATACCTAAAAGTCCATTTGAATCCAAATTCTCAGGTGGTGTCTCTCAGCTGCCCAGCAGCACAGTTAGTACAGCACGAACGTTTGGCCTCTGCTCCCACAGCAGAAGAGCCAGGATTGAAAGCTGGTGCTGGACCTGTTCAGCACACAATCCCTTTTACATTGGTGCATCCATCGTTGCTTTCACTGCTCACTTTCATACAGGAAAAGCATTTGAATGGAATCAGTCCAGAGGCTGCTCTCTGCTGCGCAGCAACACAGTCAGCACAGAATGAACAGTGGCATCTGCTCACACGGCAGAAGGACCAGCAGGGAAAGCTAGTGCTCTGCTTCTTCAGCACACAAGCAGCTTTGCAACGGGGACACCATCATTGCAGTCTCTCCTCGGTTTCATACCTAAAAGTCCATTAGAATCCAAATTCTCAAGCGGTCTCAGCTGCCCAGCAGCACAGTGAGTACTGCATGAACGTTTGGCCTCTGCTCCCACAGCAGAAGAGCAAGGATTGAAAGCTGGTGCTGGACCTGTTCAGCACACAATCACCTTTACATTGGTGCATCCATCGTTGCTTTCACTGCTAACACTCGTACAGGAAAAGCATGTGAATAGAATCAGTCCAGAGCCTGCTCTCTGCTGCGCAGCAACACAGTCAGCACAGAATGAACAGTGGCATCTGCTTACACGGCAGAAGGAGCAGCAGGGAAAGCTAGTGCTCTGCTTCTTCAGCACACAAGCAGCTTTGCAACGGGGTCACCATCATTGCAGTCTCTCCTCGGTTTCATACCTAAAAGTCCATTTGAATCCAAATTCTCAGGTGGTCTCTCTCAGCTGCCCAGCAGCACAGTGAGTACAGCACGAACGTTTGGCCTCTGCTCCCACAGCAGAAGAGCCAGGATTGAAAGCTGGTGCTGGACCTGTTCAGCACACAATCCCCTTTACATTGGTGCCTCCATCGTTGCTTTCACTGCTCACTTTCATACAGGAAAAGCATTTGAATGGAATCAGTCCAGAGCCTGCTCTCTGCTGCGCAGGAACACAGTCAGCACAGAATGAACAGTGGCATCTGCTCACACGGCAGAAGGAGCAGCAGGGAAAGCTAGTGCTCTGCTTCTTCAGCACACAAGCAGCTTTGCAACGGGGTCACCATCATTGCAGTCTCTCCTCGGTTTCATACCTAAAAGTCCATTTGAATCCAAATTCTCAAGCGGTCTCAGCTGCCCAGCAGCACAGTGAGTACAGCACGAACTTTTGGCGTCTGCTCCCACAGCAGAAGAGCCAGGATTGAAAGCTGGTGCTGGACCTGTTCAGCACACAATCCCCTTTACATTGGTGCCTCCATCGTTGCTTTCACTGCTAACACTCATACAGGAAAAGCATTTGAATAGAATCAGTCCAGAGCCTGCTCTCTGCTGCGCAGCAACACAGTCAGCACAGAATGAACAGTGGCATCTGCTCACACGGCAGAAGGACCAGCAGGGAAAGCTAGTGCTGTGTCTCTTCAGCACACAAGAAGCTTTGCAACGGGGTCACCATCATTGCAGTCTCTCCTCGGTTTCATACCTAAAAGTCCATTTGAATCCAAATTCTCAGGTGGTGTCTCTCAGCTGCCCAGCAGCACAGTTAGTACAGCACGAACGTTTGGCCTCTGCTCCCACAGCAGAAGAGCCAGGATTAAAAGCTGGTGCTGGACCTGTTCAGCACACAATCCCTTTTACATTGGTGCCTCCATCGTTGCTTTCACTGCTCACATTCATACAGGAAAAGCATTTGAATGGAATCAGTCCAGAGCCTGCTCTCTGCTGCGCAGCAACACAGTCAGCACAGAATGAACAGTGGCATCTGCTCACACGGCAGAAGGACCAGCAGGGAAAGCTAGTGCTCTGCTTCTTCAGCACACAAGCAGCTTTGCAACGGGGTCACCATCATTGCAGTCTCTCCTCGGGTTCATACCTAAAAGTCCATTTGAATCCAAATTCTCAGGTGGTGTCTCTCAGCTGCCCAGCAGCACAGTTAGTACAGCACGAACGTTTGGCCTCTGCTCCCACAGCAGAAGAGCCAGGATTGAAAGCTGGTGCTGGACCTGTTCAGCACACAATCACCTTTACATTGGTGCCTCCATCGTTGCTTTCACTGCTCACATTCATACAGGAAAAGCATTTGAATGGAATCAGTCCAGAGGCTGCTCTCTGCTGCGCAGCAACACAGTCAGCACAGAATGAACAGTGGCATCTGCTCACACGGCAGAAGGACCAGCAGGGAAAGCTAGTGCTCTGCTTCTTCAGCACACAAGCAGCTTTGCAACGGGGTCACCATCATTGCAGTCTCTCCTCGGTTTCATACCTAAAAGTCCATTTGAATCCAAATTCTCAGGTGGTGTCTCTCAGCTGCCCAGCAGCACAGTGAGTACAGCACGAACGTTTGGCCTCTGCTCCCACAGCAGAAGAGCCAGGATTGAAAGCTGGTGCTGGACCTGTTCAGCACACAATCACCTTTACATTGGTGCCTCCATCGTTGCTTTCACTGCTCACTTTCATACAGGAAAAGCATTTGAATGGAATCAGTCCAGAGCCTGCTCTCTGCTGCGCAGGAACACAGTCAGCACAGAATGAACAGTGGCATCTGCTCACACGGCAGAAGGAGCAGCAGGGAAAGCTAGTGCTCTGCTTCTTCAGCACACAAGCAGCTTTGCAACGGGGTCACCATCATTGCAGTCTCTCCTCGGTTTCATACCTAAAAGTCCATTTGAATCCAAATTCTCAAGCGGTCTCAGCTGCCCAGCAGCACAGGGAGTACAGCACGAACGTTTGGCCTCTGCTCCCACAGCAGAAGAGCCAGGATTGAAAGCTGGTGCTGGACCTGTTCAGCACACAATCACCTTTACATTGGTGCCTCCATCGTTGCTTTCACTGCTCACATTCATACAGGAAAAGCATTTGAATGGAATCAGTCCAGAGGCTGCTCTCTGCTGCGCAGCAACACAGTCAGCACAGAATGAACAGTGGCATCTGCTCACACGGCAGAAGGACCAGCAGGGAAAGCTAGTGCTCTGCTTCTTCAGCACAAAAGCAGCTTTGCAACAGGGTCACCATCATTGCAGTCTCTCCTCGGTTTCATACCTAAAAGTCCATTTGAATCCAAATTCTCAGGTGGTGTCTCTCAGCTGCCCAGCAGCACAGTTAGTACAGCACGAACGTTTGGCCTCTGCTCCCACAGCAGAAGAGCCAGGATTGAAAGCTGGTGCTGGACCTGTTCAGCACACAATCACCTTTACATTGGTGCCTCCATCGTTGCTTTCACTGCTCACATTCATACAGGAAAAGCATTTGAATGGAATCAGTCCAGAGCCTGCTCTCTGCTGCGCAGCAACACAGTCAGCACAGAATGAACAGTGGCATCTGCTCACACGGCAGAAGGACCAGCAGGGAAAGCTAGTGCTCTGCTTCTTCAGCACACAAGCAGCTTTGCAACGGGGTCACCATCATTGCAGTCTCTCCTCGGTTTCATACCTAAAAGTCCATTTGAATCCAAATTCTCAGGTGGTGTCTCTCAGCTGCCCAGCAGCACAGTGAGTACAGCACGAACGTTTGGCCTCTGCTCCCACAGCAGAAGAGCCAGGATTGAAAGCTGGTGCTGGACCTGTTCAGCACACAATCCCTTTTACATTGGTGCATTCATCGTTGCTTTCACTGCTCACTTTCATACAGGAAAAGCATTTGAATGGAATCAGTCCAGAGGCTGCTCTCTGCTGCGCAGCAACACAGTCAGCACAGAATGAACAGTAGCATCTGCTCACACGGCAGAAGGAGCAGCAGGGAAAGCTAGTGCTCTGCTTCTTCAGCACACAAGCAGCTTTGCAACGGGGTCACCATCATTGCAGTCTCTCCTCGGTTTCATACCTAAAAGTCCATTTGAATCCAAATTCTCAGGTGGTGTCTCTCAGCTGCCCAGCAGCACAGTGAGTACAGCACGAACGTTTGGCCTCTGCTCCCACAGCAGAAGAGCCAGGATTGAAAGCTGGTGCTGGACCTGTTCAGCACACAATCACCTTTACATTGGTGCCTCCATCGTTGCTTTCACTGCTCACTTTCATACAGGAAAAGCATTTGAATGGAATCAGTCCAGAGCCTGCTCTCTGCTGCGCAGGAACACAGTCAGCACAGAATGAACAGTGGCATCTGCTCACACGGCAGAAGGAGCAGCAGGGAAAGCTAGTGCTCTGCTTCTTCAGCACACAAGCAGCTTTGCAACGGGGTCACCATCATTGCAGTCTCTCCTTGGTTTCATACCTAAAAGTCCATTTGAATCCAAATTCTCAAGCGGTCTCAGCTGCCCAGCAGCACAGTGAGTACTGCACGAACGTTTGGCATCTGCTCCCACAGCAGAAGAGCAAGGATTGAAAGCTGGTGCTGGACCTGTTCAGCACACAATCCCCTTTACATTGGTGCATCCATCGTTGCTTTCACTGCTAACACTCGTACAGGAAAAGCATTTGAATAGAATCAGTCCAGAGCCTGCTCCCTGCTGGCAGCAACACAGCACAGAATGAACAGGGGCATCTGCTCACACGGCAGAAGGAGCAGCAGGGAAAGCTAGTGCTGTGTCTCTTCAGCACACAAGAAGCTTTGCAACGGGGTCACCATCATTGCAGTCTCTCCTCGGTTTCATACCTAAAAGTCCATTTGAATCCAAATTCTCAGGTGGTGTCTCTCAGCTGCCCAGCAGCACAGTTAGTACAGCACGAACGTTTGGCCTCTGCTCCCACAGCAGAAGAGCCAGGATTGAAAGCTGGTGCTGGACCTGTTCAGCACACAATCACCTTTACATTGGTGCCTCCATCGTTGCTTTCACTGCTCACATTCATACAGGAAAAGCATTTGAATGGAATCAGTCCAGAGCCTGCTCTCTGCTGCGCAGCAACACAGTCAGCACAGAATGAACAGTGGCATCTGCTCACACGGCAGAAGGAGCAGCAGGGAAAGCTAGTGCTCTGCTTCTTCAGCACACAAGCAGCTTTGCAACGGGGTCACCATCATTGCAGTCTCTCCTCGGTTTCATACCTAAAAGTCCATTTGAATCCAAATTCTCAAGCGGTCTCAGCTGCCCAGCAGCACAGTGAGTACAGCACGAACGTTTGGCATCTGCTCCCACAGCAGAAGAGCAAGGATTGAAAGCTGGTGCTGGACCTGTTCAGCACACAATCCCCTTTACATTGGTGCCTCCATCGTTGCTTTCACTGCTAACACTCGTACAGGAAAAGCATTTGAATAGAATCAGTCCAGAGCCTTCTCTCTGCTGCGCAGCAACACAGTCAGCACAGAATGAACAGTGGCATCTGCTCACACGGCAGAAGGAGCAGCAGGGAAAGCTAGTGCTCTGCTTCTTCAGCAAACAAGCAGTTTTGCAACGGGGTCACCATCATTGCAGTCTCTCCTCGGTTTCCTACCTAAAAGTCCATTTGAATCCAAATTCTCAGGTGGTGTCTCTCAGCTGCCCAGCAGCACAGTTAGTACAGCACGAACGTTTGGCCTCTGCTCCCACAGCAGAAGAGCCAGGATTGAAAGCTGGTGCTGGACCTGTTCAGCACACAATCCCTTTTACATTGGTGCATTCATCGTTGCTTTCACTGCTCACTTTCATACAGGAAAAGCATTTGAATGGAATCAGTCCAGAGGCTGCTCTCTGCTGCGCAGCAACACAGTCAGCACAGAATGAACAGTGGCATCTGCTCACACGGCAGAAGGAGCAGCAGGGAAAGCTAGTGCTCTGCTTCTTCAGCACACAAGCAGCTTTGCAACGGGGTCACCATCATTGCAGTCTCTCCTCGGTTTCCTACCTAAAAGTCCATTTGAATCCAAATTCTCAGGTGGTGTCTCTCAGCTGCCCAGCAGCACAGTTAGTACAGCACGAACGTTTGGCCTCTGCTCCCACAGCAGAAGAGCCAGGATTGAAAGCTGGTGCTGGACCTGTTCAGCACACAATCCCTTTTACATTGGTGCATTCATCGTTGCTTTCACTGCTCACTTTCATACAGGAAAAGCATTTGAATGGAATCAGTCCAGAGGCTGCTCTCTGCTGCGCAGCAACACAGTCAGCACAGAATGAACAGTGGCATCTGCTCACACGGCAGAAGGAGCAGCAGGGAAAGCTAGTGCTCTGCTTCTTCAGCACACAAGCAGCTTTGCAACGGGGTCACCATCATTGCAGTCTCTCCTCGGGTTCATACCTAAAAGTCCATTTGAATCCAAATTCTCAGGTGGTGTCTCTCAGCTGCCCAGCAGCACAGTTAGTACAGCACGAACGTTTGGCCTCTGCTCCCACAGCAGAAGAGCCAGGATTGAAAGCTGGTGCTGGACCTGTTCAGCACACAATCCCTTTTACATTGGTGCATCCATCGTTGCTTTCACTGCTCACTTTCATACAGGAAAAGCATTTGAATGGAATCAGTCCAGAGGCTGCTCTCTGCTGCGCAGCAACACAGTCAGCACAGAATGAACAGTGGCATCTGCTCACACGGCAGAAGGACCAGCAGGGAAAGCTAGTGCTCTGCTTCTTCAGCACACAAGCAGCTTTGCAACGGGGACACCATCATTGCAGTCTCTCCTCGGTTTCATACCTAAAAGTCCATTAGAATCCAAATTCTCAAGCGGTCTCAGCTGCCCAGCAGCACAGTGAGTACTGCATGAACGTTTGGCCTCTGCTCCCACAGCAGAAGAGCAAGGATTGAAAGCTGGTGCTGGACCTGTTCAGCACACAATCACCTTTACATTGGTGCATCCATCGTTGCTTTCACTGCTAACACTCGTACAGGAAAAGCATGTGAATAGAATCAGTCCAGAGCCTGCTCTCTGCTGCGCAGCAACACAGTCAGCACAGAATGAACAGTGGCATCTGCTTACACGGCAGAAGGAGCAGCAGGGAAAGCTAGTGCTCTGCTTCTTCAGCACACAAGCAGCTTTGCAACGGGGTCACCATCATTGCAGTCTCTCCTCGGTTTCATACCTAAAAGTCCATTTGAATCCAAATTCTCAGGTGGTCTCTCTCAGCTGCCCAGCAGCACAGTGAGTACAGCACGAACGTTTGGCCTCTGCTCCCACAGCAGAAGAGCCAGGATTGAAAGCTGGTGCTGGACCTGTTCAGCACACAATCCCCTTTACATTGGTGCCTCCATCGTTGCTTTCACTGCTCACTTTCATACAGGAAAAGCATTTGAATGGAATCAGTCCAGAGCCTGCTCTCTGCTGCGCAGGAACACAGTCAGCACAGAATGAACAGTGGCATCTGCTCACACGGCAGAAGGAGCAGCAGGGAAAGCTAGTGCTCTGCTTCTTCAGCACACAAGCAGCTTTGCAACGGGGTCACCATCATTGCAGTCTCTCCTCGGTTTCATACCTAAAAGTCCATTTGAATCCAAATTCTCAAGCGGTCTCAGCTGCCCAGCAGCACAGTGAGTACAGCACGAACTTTTGGCGTCTGCTCCCACAGCAGAAGAGCCAGGATTGAAAGCTGGTGCTGGACCTGTTCAGCACACAATCCCCTTTACATTGGTGCCTCCATCGTTGCTTTCACTGCTAACACTCATACAGGAAAAGCATTTGAATAGAATCAGTCCAGAGCCTGCTCTCTGCTGCGCAGCAACACAGTCAGCACAGAATGAACAGTGGCATCTGCTCACACGGCAGAAGGACCAGCAGGGAAAGCTAGTGCTGTGTCTCTTCAGCACACAAGAAGCTTTTGCAACGGGGTCACCATCATTGCAGTCTCTCCTCGGTTTCATACCTAAAAGTCCATTTGAATCCAAATTCTCAGGTGGTGTCTCTCAGCTGCCCAGCAGCACAGTTAGTACAGCACGAACGTTTGGCCTCTGCTCCCACAGCAGAAGAGCCAGGATTAAAAGCTGGTGCTGGACCTGTTCAGCACACAATCCCTTTTACATTGGTGCCTCCATCGTTGCTTTCACTGCTCACATTCATACAGGAAAAGCATTTGAATGGAATCAGTCCAGAGCCTGCTCTCTGCTGCGCAGCAACACAGTCAGCACAGAATGAACAGTGGCATCTGCTCACACGGCAGAAGGACCAGCAGGGAAAGCTAGTGCTCTGCTTCTTCAGCACACAAGCAGCTTTGCAACGGGGTCACCATCATTGCAGTCTCTCCTCGGGTTCATACCTAAAAGTCCATTTGAATCCAAATTCTCAGGTGGTGTCTCTCAGCTGCCCAGCAGCACAGTTAGTACAGCACGAACGTTTGGCCTCTGCTCCCACAGCAGAAGAGCCAGGATTGAAAGCTGGTGCTGGACCTGTTCAGCACACAATCACCTTTACATTGGTGCCTCCATCGTTGCTTTCACTGCTCACATTCATACAGGAAAAGCATTTGAATGGAATCAGTCCAGAGGCTGCTCTCTGCTGCGCAGCAACACAGTCAGCACAGAATGAACAGTGGCATCTGCTCACACGGCAGAAGGACCAGCAGGGAAAGCTAGTGCTCTGCTTCTTCAGCACACAAGCAGCTTTGCAACGGGGTCACCATCATTGCAGTCTCTCCTCGGTTTCATACCTAAAAGTCCATTTGAATCCAAATTCTCAGGTGGTGTCTCTCAGCTGCCCAGCAGCACAGTGAGTACAGCACGAACGTTTGGCCTCTGCTCCCACAGCAGAAGAGCCAGGATTGAAAGCTGGTGCTGGACCTGTTCAGCACACAATCACCTTTACATTGGTGCCTCCATCGTTGCTTTCACTGCTCACTTTCATACAGGAAAAGCATTTGAATGGAATCAGTCCAGAGCCTGCTCTCTGCTGCGCAGGAACACAGTCAGCACAGAATGAACAGTGGCATCTGCTCACACGGCAGAAGGAGCAGCAGGGAAAGCTAGTGCTCTGCTTCTTCAGCACACAAGCAGCTTTGCAACGGGGTCACCATCATTGCAGTCTCTCCTCGGTTTCATACCTAAAAGTCCATTTGAATCCAAATTCTCAAGCGGTCTCAGCTGCCCAGCAGCACAGGGAGTACAGCACGAACGTTTGGCCTCTGCTCCCACAGCAGAAGAGCCAGGATTGAAAGCTGGTGCTGGACCTGTTCAGCACACAATCACCTTTACATTGGTGCCTCCATCGTTGCTTTCACTGCTCACATTCATACAGGAAAAGCATTTGAATGGAATCAGTCCAGAGGCTGCTCTCTGCTGCGCAGCAACACAGTCAGCACAGAATGAACAGTGGCATCTGCTCACACGGCAGAAGGACCAGCAGGGAAAGCTAGTGCTCTGCTTCTTCAGCACAAAAGCAGCTTTGCAACAGGGTCACCATCATTGCAGTCTCTCCTCGGTTTCATACCTAAAAGTCCATTTGAATCCAAATTCTCAGGTGGTGTCTCTCAGCTGCCCAGCAGCACAGTTAGTACAGCACGAACGTTTGGCCTCTGCTCCCACAGCAGAAGAGCCAGGATTGAAAGCTGGTGCTGGACCTGTTCAGCACACAATCACCTTTACATTGGTGCCTCCATCGTTGCTTTCACTGCTCACATTCATACAGGAAAAGCATTTGAATGGAATCAGTCCAGAGCCTGCTCTCTGCTGCGCAGCAACACAGTCAGCACAGAATGAACAGTGGCATCTGCTCACACGGCAGAAGGACCAGCAGGGAAAGCTAGTGCTCTGCTTCTTCAGCACACAAGCAGCTTTGCAACGGGGTCACCATCATTGCAGTCTCTCCTCGGTTTCATACCTAAAAGTCCATTTGAATCCAAATTCTCAGGTGGTGTCTCTCAGCTGCCCAGCAGCACAGTGAGTACAGCACGAACGTTTGGCCTCTGCTCCCACAGCAGAAGAGCCAGGATTGAAAGCTGGTGCTGGACCTGTTCAGCACACAATCCCTTTTACATTGGTGCATTCATCGTTGCTTTCACTGCTCACTTTCATACAGGAAAAGCATTTGAATGGAATCAGTCCAGAGGCTGCTCTCTGCTGCGCAGCAACACAGTCAGCACAGAATGAACAGTAGCATCTGCTCACACGGCAGAAGGAGCAGCAGGGAAAGCTAGTGCTCTGCTTCTTCAGCACACAAGCAGCTTTGCAACGGGGTCACCATCATTGCAGTCTCTCCTCGGTTTCATACCTAAAAGTCCATTTGAATCCAAATTCTCAGGTGGTGTCTCTCAGCTGCCCAGCAGCACAGTGAGTACAGCACGAACGTTTGGCCTCTGCTCCCACAGCAGAAGAGCCAGGATTGAAAGCTGGTGCTGGACCTGTTCAGCACACAATCACCTTTACATTGGTGCCTCCATCGTTGCTTTCACTGCTCACTTTCATACAGGAAAAGCATTTGAATGGAATCAGTCCAGAGCCTGCTCTCTGCTGCGCAGGAACACAGTCAGCACAGAATGAACAGTGGCATCTGCTCACACGGCAGAAGGAGCAGCAGGGAAAGCTAGTGCTCTGCTTCTTCAGCACACAAGCAGCTTTGCAACGGGGTCACCATCATTGCAGTCTCTCCTTGGTTTCATACCTAAAAGTCCATTTGAATCCAAATTCTCAAGCGGTCTCAGCTGCCCAGCAGCACAGTGAGTACTGCACGAACGTTTGGCATCTGCTCCCACAGCAGAAGAGCAAGGATTGAAAGCTGGTGCTGGACCTGTTCAGCACACAATCCCCTTTACATTGGTGCATCCATCGTTGCTTTCACTGCTAACACTCGTACAGGAAAAGCATTTGAATAGAATCAGTCCAGAGCCTGCTCCCTGCTGGCAGCAACACAGCACAGAATGAACAGGGGCATCTGCTCACACGGCAGAAGGAGCAGCAGGGAAAGCTAGTGCTGTGTCTCTTCAGCACACAAGAAGCTTTGCAACGGGGTCACCATCATTGCAGTCTCTCCTCGGTTTCATACCTAAAAGTCCATTTGAATCCAAATTCTCAGGTGGTGTCTCTCAGCTGCCCAGCAGCACAGTTAGTACAGCACGAACGTTTGGCCTCTGCTCCCACAGCAGAAGAGCCAGGATTGAAAGCTGGTGCTGGACCTGTTCAGCACACAATCACCTTTACATTGGTGCCTCCATCGTTGCTTTCACTGCTCACATTCATACAGGAAAAGCATTTGAATGGAATCAGTCCAGAGCCTGCTCTCTGCTGCGCAGCAACACAGTCAGCACAGAATGAACAGTGGCATCTGCTCACACGGCAGAAGGAGCAGCAGGGAAAGCTAGTGCTCTGCTTCTTCAGCACACAAGCAGCTTTGCAACGGGGTCACCATCATTGCAGTCTCTCCTCGGTTTCATACCTAAAAGTCCATTTGAATCCAAATTCTCAAGCGGTCTCAGCTGCCCAGCAGCACAGTGAGTACAGCACGAACGTTTGGCATCTGCTCCCACAGCAGAAGAGCAAGGATTGAAAGCTGGTGCTGGACCTGTTCAGCACACAATCCCCTTTACATTGGTGCCTCCATCGTTGCTTTCACTGCTAACACTCGTACAGGAAAAGCATTTGAATAGAATCAGTCCAGAGCCTTCTCTCTGCTGCGCAGCAACACAGTCAGCACAGAATGAACAGTGGCATCTGCTCACACGGCAGAAGGAGCAGCAGGGAAAGCTAGTGCTCTGCTTCTTCAGCAAACAAGCAGTTTTGCAACGGGGTCACCATCATTGCAGTCTCTCCTCGGTTTCCTACCTAAAAGTCCATTTGAATCCAAATTCTCAGGTGGTGTCTCTCAGCTGCCCAGCAGCACAGTTAGTACAGCACGAACGTTTGGCCTCTGCTCCCACAGCAGAAGAGCCAGGATTGAAAGCTGGTGCTGGACCTGTTCAGCACACAATCCCTTTTACATTGGTGCATTCATCGTTGCTTTCACTGCTCACTTTCATACAGGAAAAGCATTTGAATGGAATCAGTCCAGAGGCTGCTCTCTGCTGCGCAGCAACACAGTCAGCACAGAATGAACAGTGCATCTGCTCACACGGCAGAAGGAGCAGCAGGGAAAGCTAGTGCTCTGCTTCTTCAGCACACAAGCAGCTTTGCAACGGGGTCACCATCATTGCAGTCTCTCCTCGGGTTCATACCTAAAAGTCCATTTGAATCCAAATTCTCAGGTGGTGTCTCTCAGCTGCCCAGCAGCACAGTTAGTACAGCACGAACGTTTGGCCTCTGCTCCCACAGCAGAAGAGCCAGGATTGAAAGCTGGTGCTGGACCTGTTCAGCACACAATCCCTTTTACATTGGTGCATCCATCGTTGCTTTCACTGCTCACTTTCATACAGGAAAAGCATTTGAATGGAATCAGTCCAGAGGCTGCTCTCTGCTGCGCAGCAACACAGTCAGCACAGAATGAACAGTGGCATCTGCTCACACGGCAGAAGGACCAGCAGGGAAAGCTAGTGCTCTGCTTCTTCAGCACACAAGCAGCTTTGCAACGGGGACACCATCATTGCAGTCTCTCCTCGGTTTCATACCTAAAAGTCCATTAGAATCCAAATTCTCAAGCGGTCTCAGCTGCCCAGCAGCACAGTGAGTACTGCATGAACGTTTGGCCTCTGCTCCCACAGCAGAAGAGCAAGGATTGAAAGCTGGTGCTGGACCTGTTCAGCACACAATCACCTTTACATTGGTGCATCCATCGTTGCTTTCACTGCTAACACTCGTACAGGAAAAGCATGTGAATAGAATCAGTCCAGAGCCTGCTCTCTGCTGCGCAGCAACACAGTCAGCACAGAATGAACAGTGGCATCTGCTTACACGGCAGAAGGAGCAGCAGGGAAAGCTAGTGCTCTGCTTCTTCAGCACACAAGCAGCTTTGCAACGGGGTCACCATCATTGCAGTCTCTCCTCGGTTTCATACCTAAAAGTCCATTTGAATCCAAATTCTCAGGTGGTCTCTCTCAGCTGCCCAGCAGCACAGTGAGTACAGCACGAACGTTTGGCCTCTGCTCCCACAGCAGAAGAGCCAGGATTGAAAGCTGGTGCTGGACCTGTTCAGCACACAATCCCCTTTACATTGGTGCCTCCATCGTTGCTTTCACTGCTCACTTTCATACAGGAAAAGCATTTGAATGGAATCAGTCCAGAGCCTGCTCTCTGCTGCGCAGGAACACAGTCAGCACAGAATGAACAGTGGCATCTGCTCACACGGCAGAAGGAGCAGCAGGGAAAGCTAGTGCTCTGCTTCTTCAGCACACAAGCAGCTTTGCAACGGGGTCACCATCATTGCAGTCTCTCCTCGGTTTCATACCTAAAAGTCCATTTGAATCCAAATTCTCAAGCGGTCTCAGCTGCCCAGCAGCACAGTGAGTACAGCACGAACTTTTGGCGTCTGCTCCCACAGCAGAAGAGCCAGGATTGAAAGCTGGTGCTGGACCTGTTCAGCACACAATCCCCTTTACATTGGTGCCTCCATCGTTGCTTTCACTGCTAACACTCATACAGGAAAAGCATTTGAATAGAATCAGTCCAGAGCCTGCTCTCTGCTGCGCAGCAACACAGTCAGCACAGAATGAACAGTGGCATCTGCTCACACGGCAGAAGGACCAGCAGGGAAAGCTAGTGCTGTGTCTCTTCAGCACACAAGAAGCTTTGCAACGGGGTCACCATCATTGCAGTCTCTCCTCGGTTTCATACCTAAAAGTCCATTTGAATCCAAATTCTCAGGTGGTGTCTCTCAGCTGCCCAGCAGCACAGTTAGTACAGCACGAACGTTTGGCCTCTGCTCCCACAGCAGAAGAGCCAGGATTAAAAAGCTGGTGCTGGACCTGTTCAGCACACAATCCCTTTTACATTGGTGCCTCCATCGTTGCTTTCACTGCTCACATTCATACAGGAAAAGCATTTGAATGGAATCAGTCCAGAGCCTGCTCTCTGCTGCGCAGCAACACAGTCAGCACAGAATGAACAGTGGCATCTGCTCACACGGCAGAAGGACCAGCAGGGAAAGCTAGTGCTCTGATCTTCAGCACACAAGCAGCTTTGCAACGGGGTCACCATCATTGCAGTCTCTCCTCGGGTTCATACCTAAAAGTCCATTTGAATCCAAATTCTCAGGTGGTGTCTCTCAGCTGCCCAGCAGCACAGTTAGTACAGCACGAACGTTTGGCCTCTGCTCCCACAGCAGAAGAGCCAGGATTGAAAGCTGGTGCTGGACCTGTTCAGCACACAATCACCTTTACATTGGTGCCTCCATCGTTGCTTTCACTGCTCACATTCATACAGGAAAAGCATTTGAATGGAATCAGTCCAGAGGCTGCTCTCTGCTGCGCAGCAACACAGTCAGCACAGAATGAACAGTGGCATCTGCTCACACGGCAGAAGGACCAGCAGGGAAAGCTAGTGCTCTGCTTCTTCAGCACACAAGCAGCTTTGCAACGGGGTCACCATCATTGCAGTCTCTCCTCGGTTTCATACCTAAAAGTCCATTTGAATCCAAATTCTCAGGTGGTGTCTCTCAGCTGCCCAGCAGCACAGTGAGTACAGCACGAACGTTTGGCCTCTGCTCCCACAGCAGAAGAGCCAGGATTGAAAGCTGGTGCTGGACCTGTTCAGCACACAATCACCTTTACATTGGTGCCTCCATCGTTGCTTTCACTGCTCACTTTCATACAGGAAAAGCATTTGAATGGAATCAGTCCAGAGCCTGCTCTCTGCTGCGCAGGAACACAGTCAGCACAGAATGAACAGTGGCATCTGCTCACACGGCAGAAGGAGCAGCAGGGAAAGCTAGTGCTCTGCTTCTTCAGCACACAAGCAGCTTTGCAACGGGGTCACCATCATTGCAGTCTCTCCTCGGGA